>NW_024081109.1:520150-600898 GCF_003009895.1 Hyaena hyaena | reverse complement strand
GGTGGTATCTCAGTGTGGTTTTGATTTGTATTTCCCTGATGAGGAGGGATGCTGAGCATCGTTTCATGTGTCTGTTGGCCATCTGGATGTCCTCTTTGGAGAAGTGTCTGTTCATATCTTCTGCCCATTTCTTCACTGGGTTGTTTGTTTTTCGGGTGTGTAGTTTGGTGAGTTCCTTATAGATTCTGGATATTAACCCTTTATCTGATATGTCATTTGCAACTATCTTTTCCCATTCCATTGGTTTTCTGGGTTGTTTCCTTGGCTGTGCAGAAGCTTTTAATCTTGATGACGTCCCAACAGTTTATTTTTGCTCTTGATTCCCTTGCTTTTGGGGATGTGTCAAGTAAGAAGTTGCTGCGGTGGAGGTCAAGGAGGTTGTTTCCTGCTTTCTCCTCTAGGGTGTTGATAGTTTCCTGTCTCACTTTCATGAATTTGGCTACCTTTAAAATCGTAAAAATCTTTTTCTGATTGATACTGTAGTATAAAATTTTTCTTTCCATTTAGAGTCAGAGTCCAACCAAATTACAGGTAAAAGTGTCAATGTATCATCCATTATCCACAACTGATCTTCTATTTCATCTGTCCTATCTGCTATGCGCATCTCCCTTCTTTTCTTTTTTTTCTCAATAGAATGAATTTAAGGATTTCTCACTGAAGTGGACAAACGCATTTGACACTTTGACAGAGCAGGGCAAACCGAGTTGGCATACAAGTTACCTGCAGCAGAAGAGAGGTAAGGCAACATTTTTTTAAATGAAAAAGTAGAATATATTGAAATAAAATGCAGCCAAAGCATTTATATAAAAGCTCTCCTTTATAACAGCACTTTGTGGATTTGCATAGAAAGGAATTGGTTAGTGCTGAATTTAGACCTGGGATTTTTGTCAGAAGGATGATTGCTATAGTATTTAAAAAATATAAACAGGTGAAGTCCTTTGAGCCTACAAACACGTTCGCATATCGATTGGGGTATGTTATTTGTTCATATGTGTTTACCTTTAATGAAAAGCTCAGTATTAAAATGGTCTGAAAATTCCATTTAAATTCATTTGTATAGAAATTAGTTTACTTAAGGATTAAGAATAAACTAGTGAGATATTTTAAAAGCACTGTGGGTGACTTCTAGAGTTAATTCCTACAAACACTAGGTCATAAGAAATTAAGTTGACCTTGGGAAAAACCTATTTAAAATAATTTATCCCTATATGAAGGAGCTTGTCTTCCAACAATTACATATTTGATACACATGTATCCCAATACATCAGCAAGAAAAAACATTTTTAGGCCCTTGTTGGGTATTCCTTACTCTGAGTTATCTTTAAACAGAGCCTATTAAAAACAATACCAAAAAAAGTCTCCTAAAACATAAAGCTGGCGATTGCCCCCTTATGTCACAAAGCTGTGACTCAGAGGCCGTGGTACAGCGACTAATAGAAATCCTTGGCACACGTTGGCTACCTAAGGGAATAATAGAACTATTTGCTGGAGTCGTTTGGCAAAAGGACACAAACATATGGCTTTGGTTTATATTCCTCTTTGCCAGTTGTGCAAAGTTAACGGATGAAGTCTACAATAGCAGCAACAACTCAGAAATGAGAAATGAGACTCCGAGTAGACCAACTTCCTTATAAAGCTCCCCCAGCTTGTCTCAGGCCTAAGATTTCTTTTATTGCAGTGCGTTTCTGAGCAAGTCTGGAAATCCCTGTGAGGATTGCCTCACATAGGGAGAATGTGGTGCCGTTGGCTGTCAGAAAGGGCGATTTCTCAGAGAACTGGACTTGATCTGATCGAGGACTAAGTGTGCTGCCTCTTTCGGTGTGGTGTTTGTCAGCATGGGGAGGATTAGGGCAGACAAGAGACGGATCCTAAATCTAAAAAAGACACGTCATTTGGGGCACCTGGGTGGCTCACTCAGTTGAGCATCTGACTTTGGCTCAAGTCATGATCCCACAGTTCATGGATTTGAGCTCCACATCAGGATCTGTGCTGACAGCTTGGATTTTGTGTCTCCCTCTTTCTCTGCTCCTCCACCACCCTGCTCTCTCTGTCTCTCTCTTTCAAAAATAAACATTAAAAACTAAAAAAAAATTTTATAGGAGACACTTCATTCAATTCTTTACCTTTCTCTACAAAATCAAAGACAATATCATAAGAGACATAGAGGTAGGAACAGAGAGTTGGAATCAGGGATAATCGTGCCCTAATAAAGGATTCAGAAGATTTTCATTTTATTTAGAATAAAGGATTTCGAGAAGGTCATGAAAATTTTAACATGACAGCTTGAATGATATAAAAAAAGTTTTCATTAGTTTACATTTTTTAAAAAAGTTTATTACTTTTAATAACCTTCTTGAGTAATTAAGAAATGTATGAAAAGACAACCAGAAAAGTAAAAAGAGGGTCAGAACAGAGACAACAAATACTTGAACATTCCATCCCAATATTCCTCTCAACAAGCAAACTATTCTTTTAGTATCACAATTCACATTCCCCGTCCTTTCCCTGTGTGACAAGGAGATGGCTTTTGCTGCCGTTTTGGGCCAATCCAAACCTGTATTTAAAGGAAAATGATGCCAGAATCAGAAAAAGAAAGGGCACTCAGTGTAAGGTTCTTTGTTCTTCAATCTGGCCAAATTGCATTCTAAGAAACTGGCATCCTCTAGTTTTTCATTTTCTGGGTTTCTCCTTTTCCAACCTCCTGAGTTCCTCTCTGTTATCTTTTTTAAAAACATTGATTTTTGTAAAGGAAGCATCCACCGAGGATAAAAGGCCTCTCATAGAGAGGACCCCAGGACCTCTTCTGGGCAGCCACAGAGCTTCCTCTCTCCATTGCCACGTGAGTCCCAGGATTGAAACGATGTCTAACATGAGTCATGTGGCATGAGCTACAAAAATGCATTGCCAGTCCTAAGCTCTGAGGAGGGGATACAATGAAATCTTGTTAAAAGTGAAAATTATTGCAAGTTGAGTATATGTGGAGGACTTCTCAAATTAGCTACCATCAGAGACTATGTGTAAGTAGACAGTATTAAGATTAATTAAATCAGGATGAATGCTCAGAATGTTATGATCACCATGGCTTTTTCTGTTAATATTAAGAAATTCATGACTACTTATAAATGTGTGTGTGTGTGTGTATGGAGAGAGAGAGGGAGAGAGAGAGAGAGTCACTGTCTACAGTGCTGTTGAAAGGAAAACTAAAACTTCAACATCACCAAGAGATATTTTTTAAGAAGTGATTAAATAGCTACTTGAAAAAAAATGTTATTACCATTATGTTAAAACAGGATTTTGAGGGAACAATAAAATCAAAGGGAAGGAAATCTCCTCACATACCAATACTTTGCTTGTGTGAATGAAAGCCAAATCAAGTTTATGAATTCTGTGTCCTTCTCCTTGAAGCTCTCCTTCCCACAAACTAGCAACTTCAGAATTCCCTTTTCAGCCCAAAGGAAGACTCCAGATCTTCCTGGGTGATGGGGACAGGAGATTTGCTGATTGCCCCTGATGTAAGGGTCAGTAAGAAAAGATGGTCGAATAAAAGTAACTAGGAATTTACTATGTATGCCTGTAGATAAGTTTGTAAGTATATGAGGATGTTAAATGAGAGGTTTCCAAATTCAGTTAAATAGTTAAATTTTATTTTATGGTCACTTCTTCATTATCTATTGACTTATTTCTATTGTTGGTTCTTGTGTGTCCTTCCTACAAGTTTTGCTTTGGCACCTTCTTTATTTCATAAGTGTCTTTCCTTCTTGCCATTTCTCCTTGTATTAACTCCTCTTCTGAGAGAACTGGGAAGTGAACTCTTTTAAAATTTTTCTTCACGGCTTTATTATGAAAACCAAGAAAGAGCCACTTTTTTTCTCCTTTGTATCTAGATATTGTACATAAAATCTTCATACTTGTAAGTTAAATGAGCTTTTCTTAAAGTAGTTTCAGATCAGGAAAAAGAAATGGCAAGGCTTATCTTGAATATTTTATATCTACTGAGAAGTAGATTGTCAGAACCAAGAGGAATGTGTTGTAGGAATCTCAGAAAATATCTTGTTCCCCTCCATAAACAATAAATGAGATAGAGAAAGGTTCTGAGAAACCTCAAGAAGAACAGCTTTTAGAAAAATCAGATCTCACGTTTTGAGAAAGGAACTGATTCATTAAGTGTTGCCAAATTCATTGGAGACTTGTCAATAGCATTTGGGACTTAGGCAGTAAAAATGATCAAGTCTGCTCTTCCAACAACAACAACAACAACAACACAAAAATGTTCCCAGAGAGAAGTGTAGTTTCCCAGATTGTAGCACGAGTTAGTTAGGTCAATCTCCTGAATCATACCATCACTGTGGCCCTTCACTATAGCTCTGGGAAAACTTTGAGAGATGGGAATTCCACCCTGGTCCCAACGCATGCACTGAGACAGGAATCTCTTCCTACCTTTAATGAGCCATTCCAAGAAGGAGGTACACAAAGAATATGAGGTTTGATTTTACTAAAATTAAGTCTGCTAATTGGGGATGTATTAAAATCCATGAGAATATTCCATATAAAGAATACTTAGAAATTTCCACTCCCATATATAAGGTTTTAGAAAACAAAGACTTACCTTCAGATTGAGATCTGTCAGGAGAGTGCGCCACCCCATGAATGTTAAAACCTTCCATCCCTAAAAAGAAAGGACATTGCTGTAGGTTTCTGATGTTCTTATTCCCCAACAAGCTATCAGACATGACTAGACACGCAACTTAGTAACTTTTATTGTTCTTCAGCTGTGAAGTGGAGAAAGATGGTAAAATAGATGGAGTATATATTATGGCCTTGATCCATTTCACTCCTACAACTTGGCCCCCAAGTTAAATCTGAAAACTTAGCTTTATAAATGAGTTACCAGTCTTTAAAATGTTTACACAGGATGTATACGCCACACCATCAAGAGGACAGTCATGCCACAAAACACAATTATGAGGCTAGCCTTCCGAACATAATCGAGCACAGGTCCATGAATATTTATGCATTCCTTCCAATGACTTTAATGGGGAGGTGGCTGCATGGAGTGGTTGCACACCAGTCAGGTCCAAGGGAATAGCTGAATTGCATAATGGAAGTAGTCTTAAAGCTCTTATAAAGAGGGTTACACTGAAGTAGGTTTTTGAAACGTCTACACTTACCTGCCGGCACTCTTTGCAACCTGTATTTCAGTTTTGATAAAGAAACTCATGAAGTTCAATCTTTACTTGCCTTCTTGCAGGAGACTTGTCAGAGCGGCTGGGGAATGCTCATAGCACTTGTGTGGCAGGGTAATGTTAGAGTTATGTTGAGTCACCTACCAGAGTAGCTTCCTCAGAAATAGTTGGTGGTTTTCATCATTTGAACTCTCCTTGCTACTGATCTCTTGTAATCAAGTTGCCTGTGTAGCCCATGGAGGGGAGTTTGCATGAGTTGAGCCAATTTATATGCAACAGAGATACTCGTGGAGGAGAGGATTTCACAACACCACGTTCACCATCCTGAGTAAACCAAGCCATTTTAATCCCAGGCAGTGTCACATCTGTCATAAATTCGTGTGGTTTTTAAAAGAAGGGAAACCTACAGGAAAAAAAATCACCTCTGTTTTATTGTTGTGTCCTCTTTATTCTGTAGTTTTTAAATATTCATAACAACGGACCGTTTTATTTAGACAAAAGCACCTGCTGCTCGGCAAAAGCACTGGACACTTCCTGTTTGCTAATTTAAAACACAGTTCAGTGATTGGTGTGGTGTTTATTATGAAATGATGACAAAAGAGTGCTGGTGGTTTTAATAGTTTTAGCTTACGAGGGCTGTCGTTAATTTTGTCTGTAGTGTTGCAGGTGAAAAAATGCACAATGGATAAATAGTCTATATTGGTTTAACTGAACATAATATATAGTGTGTTCTGGAGTTGTTTGTCTCAATAGACTATAGTAATCAAAAGTAATGAACCTATTATGTGCAGGACCTTGGAGAGCATCGAATGGCAGTAAAAGTGTGGCACATAAAAGGTTTATTAAAGGAAATTAAAGTCCATCATTGCCACACCTGCTCCCCTATTATAAGTCTATAGCAGGTCAGTGCCTTCAATCACAACTCAGCCTCAGAGAGCAGAGATGCGTCCCCCATTACTATTGCAGTCACACGGCATCCACGCTAGTGTCAGGATTTAAGGATGGGTGCCACGGAGAGTGCCTTCTGCCTGCCTCTCATTTTCAACCAGCAAAACAACTTCTTTGCATTTAAGAATTCCTTCTGACAGTGTGCAGAAATGAATTAAGCCAGAGATGATTGGAAGGATCCAGTGAAACGGATGGGAGTAGTCGTGTCTGACTATATCTATCTCCAGAGGGACAAAAACAACAGGCTTTTTAAAGTCTTTCCATCCTTTTGGTAGCTTATTTGATGGCATTTAAAATATTTACCGGTGATGCCTTAGGGAGTTTGATGCTGACACACACGGATCTCATATTTCACTTTCCACATAGATTTGCACGATTATAACCAATATTTATTCTGGAATTCTGGGAGTCAATGTATATCATTTGATGATCAACGTTTCCAGTGGTAATTTGAAATGCCACTATTTCAGGGGTTTGCTTTCCTGTTGCTTTTTTACATGGGGGATTATTTTTACTGAATTAGAAAGAGGTATTTATCAGAAAGGGTCTAGAAATGCAAAGGAATCAGGTTTTAGTAAATACACCTGAAACCTTTTGGTTTGGCATTTGAGGTTTCGTCTCCCTTAAAATGACTATTAATCAGACAATCCTTTTTTTCCCATCTCTGTGATGCCAGAAGTGTTTGAATTGCTAGCAAACACTTATGGACGAGGACATCTGCCCTCTGTCACTGTTCCCTCTGCCTTCAGCATCGATAAAAGTATTTCCAAAACTCATGGGCTGCAAGAGCAGTCACAGCACTATACCTGCTGAGGCAGAGTGCTAATCAGGAGCATGGAAGGCTGTTTTGTGTTTCATAATGACCTTCAGAACTTGTAAGGACATGTTTTCGTATTTTGGTCAATGTCAAAGGAATGACCTCAGGACTTTGTGTTCATGCTACAGATGGAGGCAGAGGCTGAAGATAAAACGCTGCGTACCCGCTCTAAAGGAACCAAGGGTGAGTTAGTAAGCAAGTTCTCTGACACCATGCCCACCACACCATGAAATATGGGAGTTCCAACGCTCAATCCCTAATGTGTAGTCAGAATGATTACAACTTCCTCCGGGCTTCTTCTTTTTTTTTAAAATCAAGCTAGGACGCTGGATCATGGCATTGAGAGCCAAATATTATGAACCAGGAGCTGAAGGACTCAGAAAAGTCCCAATGATGTGTGATGCTGATTTTTAGAAAATGCAATCATGAGTAGATTTAAACATCAGGCAAAACAGAGGGGTCAGCAAGGAAAGAATGCTACACGAAGACCTCCAAATGATTGAAGTGACCTTTCACGGGCAAAGGAAAACACAGAATTGTTAGTTTACTGCCAAAGCAGGTTTTAATTTTTATGTTACCTGGTTTAGTGGCTCCCAATCTAAACTTAGTTCAAGTAAAATGATGATGTTTGTCTTTTGCCTGTCCCTGCTGGGAATATCCGGCAGCTCAGCAAAGTAATGTCTGAAAGGTTTAACTTGCCGGTTACCCTTCTCTTTCTGTAACCAACAGATGGTAATGTAATATTGAAATATAAACAGGCCCTTGATGATCTAAACATCTGGAAAACAGGATTGACTGGCAATAATACCCCTTAAGGAAAATAACTTTTATTATAATTAGCTATATTTTTGTGACCCTTAATTCTAAATGGAAAACTGTAGCTTCACCATTGCCTCTGAAAACAGTCTGGAGAGCCATTCCTTACCCGACTCTTTCCCCAGCCGGCTTCGGTAAGGAAGACCTGACTCAGGAAACAATCACGCAATTGTCCGAAAGGGTTTGAGATTTACAGTCAAAAGTCACTAATCAAATGGAATGCTTTCTGTAGCGATGTTTATATTTGTAGTCAAGGTAAATAATTCCTGTTTGACTTAAAGTCCAGAATCCTCCCCCCGATCAATTTCTTCCTTCCTTCCTTCCTTCCTTCCTTCCTTCCTTCCTTCCTTCCTTCCTTCCTTCCTTCCTTCCTTTCCTTCTTTCTTTCCTTCCTTCCTTCCTTTCTTTCTTTCTTTCTTTCTTTCTTTCTTTCTTTCTTNTTCCTTCCTTCCTTTCTTTCTTTCTTTCTTTCTTTCTTTCTTTCTTTCTTTCTTTCTTTCTATTTCTTTCTTTCTTTCTTCTTTCTTTTTTTTGAGAGAGACAGTGAGAACAGAGGAGAGGCAGAGAGAGAGAGACAGAGGTAAAGAGCGAGCATCCCAAGCAGGCTCTGCACTGTCAGCACAGAGTCTGATGTAGAGCTCAAAGTCACAAACTGTGAGATCATGACCTGAGACGAAATTGAGTCGGAAACTTAACTGACTGAGGCACACAGGCACCCCTGGAGCCCCCAAATCTTTAATGAATTCCAGAATGATATATCTTTTTAGTTCAGATGTCACCATGGTTATCATCAGCTATGATAACCAAAATGTAGAAGAATGCGACACAGGATGCACGAGCTTTTTCTACCCAAACAGAAGTTTCATAACACGTTTGTGTCCAATTGTACTTTAAGTTACTTTTAAAGTTACTATATTATATATCCTAATATTTAGAATGCAGTAATTCTAAACATTGCATTTGTATGCAGCAAACTTCTCAACAGAATACAAGTTTAGAAAAAAAAAAGATTTGTACTGTTATTTAGGATAAGCTCACATCTGTCATAAATACTGGCATTCTTGAGACAGTACTGGGATTATGTGAGTTGCTTGTTGTGACTCCTAAAAGCACACTCTTCTAGCATACTTTTAAAATGTGGGTCTTTTAATTTGCAATTCTTTTTGTACTTTGAATCCTTTTGGCACATAACATCCACCCTTAAACGGAGCCAAAATGTTCCTCTAGAAATGAAACAAATGTTTCTTGTGCAGCACGAGTAATCATTAAAACCACCTGTTGTCTTTCTCAATATGCTGCTTACCCTTGTGTGGGCAGGTATCTATAAACATGAACTTCCTTCGTTCCCATCATTTGTCAGAAAAAAATCAAAGCTCTTTTTTTCTACAATATTCTTATTTTTAAACCATTATTGATATTAACGCAGCTGAAGCGAATCTTCCTGTTTGCATCCCAGTGAAATTTATGGAATATAACCTTGGGACACATTTAGTAAAACTTTTACAGTTTTATGTAAATACTAGTTTAACGTCAATAAAAACGTAAGTTTAGGATCCTTTTGAAAAACTTCATATAAACCATAAAATTGATATAAAAAATAATTCGAGTCCTTCAAATTCCTGTAAGTGTTTAGTGAATCTTTAAAGACGGGCATTTGGAAAACCCGATCCATGACTGCGAGGTTCCAAGGTCACCTAAGGCACTAACGCCAGATTCATCTGTTCTGGGCCATATTCATCCATCTACTGGTTTCCAAAGCACCAGAACCAGAAAAGATCAATTTACCTAATGGGAAATTAAGCAGGGTCTGTATAAACCATTTATTGGTTATTATCTCTGGGTGAGTGAAAAGTTTTCAAAATTGTACCATTTTCAAAATTATAAACTGATTTTCTCTTTTTTTTTCTTTTTGTCCACAGTGCCAATAGATTCTCTAATTCAGGAGCTTAGGTAAGATTTGTCCCATGTTACTTTTTCTAATATCGATGGGCTTTGATTATCAGAACATTTTGTACTTTTCAAACCTAAGAGTCCCTGTTTAACTATGAGGAATGGGGCAACGGGCTTCTTTGTTTGTACCCCAGAGAAGAGAGGGGAAAACCACCAATAATTGGTTCAGAACCATTAGGGCTAATGGTTTGATAACAAAACACAGCAACATTTTGCTGTCATGTAGTTTCCCCACTTTTCTCTGTGGAGTACTTGCCTTTTCTGTGTCCATATCTCACATGTGGCCTGTGTGTGCCCTGGTGGTAAAGAACTGAGCTGTCACCTGAAAATCTGATCAACAGATGACCCACATGCTAAGTTCCCCCGTGTCTGTTTTAAATAATTAGATACTTTTATAATAATTTTTAAAATGTAGACATTGGACAATAAAGGTTTGTGGGTGTGTCTGTGCATTCCCACCTTAGATGCTTGTGAGTGCACCCCAGGTAATATCGTGAAAAGTCTACTGTAATAGGCTTTGCAAAATAAACTCCAATTAGAATTTTTTTTTTTCAGAGTCTCTGTCAAGGTATAGTATATGAAAAAGTACATTTTAAAAAGAAACATGCTGACAAAACATATTTTGTACTGATGATTTTTTTTTTTAGAAAAACTGTGTTAGGGGTAAGTTGAGTCCTTTGTCCCTTGTCTAGATTTGCTGTTGCAAACCCAGAAAGTCTCCTACCTTCGCTCTAATCCAGCTTTCTGAAATCAACAATGGTCTAATAGGCATTCCTCAGGAAAACATTTGAAATCCGTTCCTTACATGGTTATTTTTCCAGGCAACTGTGTTCTGTGATTTCCTGAAGCAAGGGCTCTCTTAACTGCTTCCACATTTCCTAGGATTCATTCTCTCACAGTTTGGGTCCACTTATTTCGTGGGTACACGTATCTATCAGAGTTGTTAGATATTCATGCTGATGCCCTTCTCTGTGGAAGTTTGTTCGTAGGGAATCGTCTATGAGAAGTTTATATTTGAAATTACTTGAGCAGAATGTATAGCACACCTACACGTTAGGACGGCATTAAATGAATGAATTGTCTGACTCGCTTAAATTCTTGCTTTTTAAGACTGCTGTCATGTAAAATTCCTACCTGTTTGGAGACTTTATGTTCCCTATACAACAATCGAAGGAAGTTTAAAATGATCAAGAGGCCACAGCGCATGAGATGTTTGCCATTCCAGGCAGTGGTTTTTTAGTGGTGCATTGCTGGAACCAGGCACCTGTGAACTCATGGTCTTTCCCCTTATCGAAGTAACTGCATCTCCCGTCAGTCCTTTTAGGGAACGAAACCAATCTTGGAGGGAAGAGGGCCTTTTGAGTGATGTGTCTTGAAAAATCACTTGAAAAAGAAAAAAAGAATTTTGAAGGAACAAATAAGTGTGTGCTTTGGCTTAAGGAGAAATCTATAATTCATAGAGAAAAAAGAAGGAATTGGCAGAGAGTAGCAACTTGCGGGGTAAAATGTTTAATATAACCTTTCTAGAGCAATAGAGATTACTATTTAAACACATTATTAGCTTTCATAATTATAATAAAATTCAAGGGCCCGGGTGCCTCAAATATTTCAGTATCTGACTCTTAATCTCAGCTCAAGTCTTGATCTCAGGGTTGTGGGTTCAAGCCCCACATTGAGCTCCACACTGGGCATGAAGCCTACTTAAAATAATAATAATTATTATTATTATAACTAAACTAATATATATTGAGCTCTTGTGTGCCAGACACTTGAGCATTCTTGGTTATGTTATTATCTCATTTAATCCTCACAATAACCGTTTAAGGTAGGAACAATGATATTTCCAATTTTTAGATGAAGAAAGTGAAAATAGTTTTTGTAACTGGGTCAAGATTATACAGCTAGTAAGTAATTGAGACTTCTGACTCAGGCCAGCTTCTCAACCATCAGGCTATGTTTTCTCCCATACACAATGAATATCAACCATCTAGAAAATAAATCAAAAAGACATGGTTTGTTGTTCATCATCCCAGCAGGTAGATTTTTGAAATTCTATATTTTAACCCTTATGGTTTATTTTTCAACAACTTAGTTTTCTGAAATTCAAGCAAAGAAGGCATTTGGATTCAAAGTAAACATGTTTCCTATTTTCCTAATTCTCTACAAATTATTTTTTGTCAGATATTCAATTTTACCTAACTTGTCATTAGGCTAACTCAGAAACCTGATGATGATTACTGGGGAAATTCATAAACAAAACTAAGTCACCTATTTTTCTTTGATAAGAGCCAGTTTATAAAAATTACTAACTGATTGTTGTTTAATGTTATAAGTATTAATTTTCAACAGAATATTCATGCTTAGGCCAAATACGTACCAAATTGCTTCTTAAATGGCTTTAAACTGACCCAAGTATAGACTTGAAGTATTATTCTATATAAATCTTGGGGAAATATTCTGATTTATATGGAAGGTTACGTTTTTAGTGTCTTTAAAATTTTTGTATACAACTTTATCCGTTTGCTTCAACTTCTCCTCCAACTTATTCTGCAGATTTTTTTGTGCTCCAGAATCCAGAGTTTTGCACACCTGAATTCTGAGTATCTTAGGAAATGGGGCACATTTTGCTCAGTGTAAAAGTTATGGCTATTTTCTAGGGAACATTGGCAACTTTATTTAGTTCTTCTTTTCAGAATGCATTGGACATGTTATTGCTTCTAGAGCTACTACTTACAAAGATACTAATACAAATGAAGCTAATTTAAATATACTATATATTGTTCATGACACTAATAAAAATTGATAGTGACATTCTCATCTTCTTATTATATTCTATGTCAGGTACGATCATCACCATTAAAAAAGCAATTTATAACCCCAGGCCCACCTTTAATCACATTCTTTATTAGCATTTCCAGGCTTTCCTCCAGTGCAATTCAGGTTACAGGTGGTGTTGAGAAGGGGCTCTCAGGTCTTTCTAAATCATGACCATTGTATTATCTCTGCTTTTCTTTTATTACTATTATCCTTAATCTGACCCAAATGCTATTGCATCTACTAATATTGGTAATTGTCTCATGCATTGGCAAAGCATTTTACACCAATCCGGCCCTTTCCTTTAATTAGGAAAATATATTCTAGCCTCTGAAATGGCTTTCCTATGTGACTACTTAGAGACACAAATGCGTTCAAGACTCTTAAGTGTGTTAGAGTCAAATCCCACTGTCCTTTCGTGATCTTATTGCCGCTTACCAATTTGTTGGCTAAAGTTTTGTAATAAAAATTTCAATTCAGTTGTCTCTTTTTACTTTTTTTCTTTTGTATAATTTGTATAATAACCATATCATTTGGTACTTTCTTATAAGTTTTAAAATGTTGTCTTTTTTTTAAGTTTTATTTATTTAATTTGAGAGAGAGAACGCACTCATGAGAGAGAGATGAGTGGGGGGAGGGGCAGGGAGAGAGGAAGAGGCAAATCCCAAGCAAGCTCCTTGCTCCCATCAACATGGGATCATGACCTGAGCCTAAATCAAGAGTCGGATGCTTAACTGACTGAGCCATCCAGGCACCCCTAAAATGTTAAGTATTTTATAAGCTCTATAATCAATAGGCTATAGATTTAATCACAACATTTAATCAGCATGTGAAAAAATTTGTGATTTAGATGGCTTTCTCTTTTTTCTTCTTATTTCATTCACCATAGTCTTTATATCAGTGAAACATTTTACTTAATACTTAATAGCTTTTCCAATTGAGGGGATGGATAAAGTTTCTTTTAATAAATATGATTTTATTGCTACTACTTGTTGACCAGAGATTTCTGGAGATGACAACTAAAGGAAGTAAAATGGACATAATCTGATTTCTAGAATTTAGTGTCTTATAAACCGATCATCCAAGTTAAAGGAAATAAGTAGCTGTAATCACAAGGTTGGAGAAAAGAGGAAAGCAAGCCTCTTCTTTCCTTTCATTGCTATGATTTCCAAATGCAGGGCTCAGTTCATGTTTTGGGTATATAATAACATATCTACTACACTCATGTCAGCTCTATGTCTTTCTAAATATTGTTGCCAAGCCTGTAAATTAGAATCCAGGAACCTGATACCTTAAAGAAAACTCATTTTCTTATAGACTTCTCTGAGGACAAATGAGAGAGATAATCAAGGCAGATGATGATAAGAATTGGATATAGAAGAGAAGTGTCCATCTGGGGGTGCCTGAGACATCCCTGTTCATTTGCCCACCCTCCACCTTTCTGGTCCTCACCTATGCGTGATGGGTAGGCTCTTGTTGGACGTACGATATGGAAGCATATGATGAGTTAACCATTCCGGAGAGAGAATTTTGTTTGCTCTATGGTGCCTGCTAGGGTAAGAGAGTGTCTTAAAATAGATTAGAGTGTCTTTCAATAAGAATGAAATTTTTAAAAGAGTTTGTTATTTAACAAGAAAATCCCATTAACCATAATTCTATCATATATTTATGTACTTACATAGCCTTTAATAGCATTTAGCACTGAACCTGTTATTGAGTGGGCCTTCAATAGGTGCCTATTGAGTGAATTGTTGAAATAACACACGGTGTCTAATTGGATCCATACGAGCAGCCGGGGGGTAGTCAGGACAAATGACATGAGCCACATTTAACTCACCAGCTGAGCAGGGGAAGTTAAGTGATTTATACAAGGTGTTTGAGTGATAAGTGACTGAAGTAGATGTAGAACTTATGTCTTGTTTGTGGTGCAGGGAACATCCCACATGTCCCCAAACCCACTGCAGCCAGTGTCTTATTTTCCATCACTGCAAGCCCTCATAGCCCCCCTCACCCCCTTTTATTTGACTTTTTAGAGCACTTTTAGGTTCACACAATAACCAAGTGGAAGGTGGAAGGTCCAGGGACTTCCCATAGACCCCGGTGCCCCGACACACACAGGCTCCAGCGGTATCAACGTCCCCCACCAGAGCGGTTCATTTGTTACAGCTGATGAAACTACGTTTACATTAACACACCAGCCTTCCATGTCATCATGAAGGAAATAATTATGTGAACTTTATCAATAAATTAATAAAGCAGGTTGAAATCTATCTGCTAACTGACCCCAGCACATTTTCTTTATTCACCACAGTGCCAGTTATAAAGAGGCCAGTGATGTTTCTTTCCCAATTTTTTCCATGAACTGATTATGCGATTTTAAGTCTATGTTAAGGTATCAGGAGATGATACAAATATCTCCTCTATTGCCAAATGCTACCTCCCAAATGCTACCTTGGGCCTTGTCCTTTGGAGACTGATTTTACTTTACTTTATTTTATTTTATTTATTTTATTTTATTAAATATTTATTTTGGGGAGAGTGCCCCCCCAATATTTATTGGGGGGGCACAGGTAGAGAGAGGGGAACAGAGGATCCAAAGCAGGCTCTGCAATGACAGGCTGACAGCAGTGAGCCTGATGTGGAGCTCAAACTCAGGACCTGATCTGAAGTCAGACACCCAACAGACTGAGCCACCCAGGTGCCCCTCAGAGACTGATTTTATAGTATAGGAGGTGTGTGTCACCTACCATCCACCTGACACTGACGACAGGCATTTAGAAATGGGTCAAGGATGGGGTCCTGTCCCTTCATAGCACATTGAACTTAGAGACTAAATGACTGTGTGTGTTCTAGTTGGCACACACCATTTCTATGTCTATATCTGTTTCAATAGTATATAGTATACATAAAATTATGATTAGATGGGAAGGGGCAACATAATTGTATATATTCTTTTTTAAGCTATAATTTCTGCATTTTAGAAAAATGCCATAGAGCTTGTAAGCAAATATCCAGAGTGAAGTTTCTCATAAAAAAAATAAGAACAAGAAAAATGTGCTTTCTTTTTACCTTTTATTTTTACATTCAAAGATTATCACAAGAATAATATTGGAGCAGCCAAGCTACAGGCTCACATTTGATCCCAATGTTGGAAGCGATATCACTGGTCTATGTCAACCAATGGCTTTAAAGAGTCTAAGGCACTAACCTCTCTAGAAATCAGACATTCTCTAAAACTGTGACAAAACGCTGCCACTGTGGACCGCCCGTGAAGATTTACCTCCCTGTGGCTTTCAGATTTGTGGAGCTCACCCACAGAGATAATTTTTTCCAGCCATTTAGCTTTTTTTTTGTGTAACATAAATCTTTTTACACAGCAGTATTTGCCACTCTGGACTGAGGAATGAATGTTTCCTCTGCTAGTTGTTCATTCCACACCCGCCCCCCCCCCCACATTGGTGTAGTGCTGGGCATTGCAGGAGAGAGAAAATTAATGGCATCAGTGTCATAACCCCAGGGGTCACTGTGGGTGATGTGGGCAAAGTGTGACAGGTGTGGAGAGGAAGAGATCACTTCCAACTTGGGGATCAAATGTGACCCTGGAGCCTGGCTGCTCAGAGTGTCACATGGCTGGCATACCCTGGGAATTTACTGGAAATGCACTCTCAGGCCCATCCTAGATACACTAACGCTGCATCTTAACCGATCTCTAACCTATTAACATGCATACTAACGTTCGAGAAGCACTTGCTTAGACTTCCTACTGACTTGGAATAGCTCTTCTCTCTATTGCTAATTTTCAACCATGTGGGCCAGCAGGAAAGTCAAATGTTTGGGCCTCTCTAGGATTTTTCTTAGTTTGTGGATTCTTGGGTTGATGTTCATGATTGTTTGCTATACAGAAGGCTCCTTAGCCAAGAGGCAGCAAGCCTTGACCTTTGAACACTTCTCCAGGGTCATCACGTGCTAGCCACTGATAGATCCCCCAGACCTAGGGCTTCAATTAACACATTGTTTGCATTTATATTTGATGAAAAGTCACAGAGTACTGAACCATTTTCATGGTAGTGTTGCAAAAGGTACAAGCCTTGGTCTCCTGTGAGTCTTTGTTTTGACCTCTTGGAAGTGTTTGAAATCAACCAAGTCTTCCTTAAGTATTTTCCACAGATCATTAGAAAGAGAAAATATGTAAGGAGGTGTTTTGAACAGCATTTGGTATGCCTCCATGGACGACTTCATAGTCATCCAGAGTTTGCTTTCAGAGTATTTAATAATTACATCTCAAAGTCCAAAATCTCTGTCAACTTCCACATGTCACATGACTGCCTTGCCACTTTGACATATTGGTGACTAATATGCGGACGTTCCTTCTAACTCAGGCACTTCCAGTTTCCTTGTTCCCCTTGGTCACCATCTTCTCACCCAAATGCGCTTTTTTTTTTTTTTAATTTACATTCAAGTTAGTTAACATATAGTGTAATAATGATTTCAGGAATAGAATTTAGTGATTCATTACTTACGTATAACACCCAGTGCTCATCCCAACAAAAGCCCTCCTTAATACCCGTTGCCCATTTAGCCATCCCCCCTCCAAAAATCCCTCCAGCAACCCTCGGTTCATTCTCTGTATTTAAGAGTCTCTTATGGTTTGTATCCCTCTGGTTTTATATTATTTTTGCTTCCCTTATCTTATGTTCATTTGTTCTGTATCTTAAATTCCACATATGAGTGAAGTCATATGTCTTTCTCTGACTGACATAATACACTCTACCTCCATCTACACTGTTGCAAATGGCAAGATTTTATTCTTTTGATTGCCAAGTACTATTCCATTGTGTGTGTGTGTGTAGATATATATATATCCCACCTCTTTTTTATTCATCAGCCAATGGATATTTGTCACCCTGATGTGCTCTTGAGCACCTCGAACACAACACAGATTATTTAACACTATTGCTTATTCCAGCTCAATCCTACTTGAAGGAAGGCATTGACTTTAATCTTCAGGCAAAACATTCCATGTCTTGCTGTTACCTTTTAGGTAAACTATACCCATTTGGAGTCCCATTTCAATTGCATTATATGTTTGCAAAAATAATGTTTCTGACATCTTGCAATATCTTTCCTGCATAAAGTGTGAACTGAAATAAGTATGTCCCATGGCGTTGACAGATCAGCTCCCACAACCAAAACATAGTGTGCTTGAGTTTTCAGCATTTCCTCACCGTGGGTGACTTCTCATATCACAAATGCAAACCCCCACTTAGGATGTGACCAGTTCACGTGGTAAAAAGAACAGTGGATTAACAGCAGCCCCAGGTTCTGGAGGTTCAGACAGTGGTTAGTGTGTGAGTCTGGAGAGGTGTTCAAATATCGTCTTGCTGCTTCTTGGCTCAGGAAACTTATGTAAAACATTTTTAGTCCTGGCCTCTGAATTCACCTGACTTCTCTCCATCCCCATCCTAAAGTATAGCTACATTTTAATGCTTGCTTTATTCAGACCTATCTTCTAAGTTCATCTTTGCCTTTGAACCTCTCCTTGGCTACCTTTCACCTGTTTTTGTTTTCCTAGCATGATCTTTCTCCTGGTTTATTTTCTCTTTTTGAAAGAGAAAGCACTTTTTTTCTAATCACCTTCATTTTCACATTTTGTTCTTCTAACCTCACCACCATACTGTTTCCTACAAGAAACCCCATGCCTAAAGCTGTTGCTTATTCTTCTTTTTATAAAATGCTCTTTCCATCTCAACTCTGTTATAATCTATTCCTGACAAAATTCTTTCCTTCCTCTTCTCCCATGTGGGATTCTTACTCATCCTTTAAAGCAAATGATTAATGTCATCTCCTCCATGAACTGTCCCCATGACCTACCAGACTGACTAATAATTTTTCCATTGTACTCAAAGTACTCAAAGTACTTCTTTTCTTGTCTGAGTTAAAGCACTTCTTACATTGAATCACAGCTATTTTATTATTCACTCATCCATCTGTCCACACATTCAAAAGAAAGCAGATCTCCTGCCTTCAAGTTTACAGTTTGGGGAAAAAAACCAATGAAAACCTAAAAAATTTTATGAGTCACATATAATTTTGCCTCACTACATTTTCATTTGGTCAACTTTTTAAGAAGGAAGAATCTATTTCAGTCACTATTATATCCCTAGTACATGATGTTACTAAAAAATATTTTATTTTACATTGACTATCAATGTTTGTTTTTAGAATAAGTAATGCAGTTAGTAACTCATCGTAAAGGAATTCCTATGTAATGTCAACTCTCTAACTATTTTTATATAGTGCCCACAACTTCTTTGGTTCCAAATTCTTAGATTCTTTCCTTCATTCTGTCCCTTTGAGGTCAAGACTGTTTAGCCAGCCAAACTCTCACTGGCTCCTTAACTACAAACCAGCTTCCTCTAGCTGGCTTCTAATTCATTTCTAAGTGATATTTCTACTGTCAGTAAGTGTCTTCCTCTACAAATATATTTTATTAACATGTCAGACAGAAAAGGGAGATGCTTTTAATTCTGTTAACTTCTCCTTTGGTCTCCTTTGGTCATTTTCAGTCAGGAATAGAAATCAGAACTGGAATAAAAATTCATATTTCTGTATTTGTGTGAAGGATCAGCCTTCACACAATGATGAGTCTTTGGACAGCAGTGGCCTCAAGCTACAAGGTCAGAAATAAAGCTGCCGCTGGTCATGTGATCACTTAGGAGAAATCCAAGGCTGGGGCACCAGGTACAGAACAGTGTCCACAAAGAATGAAATGAGCATGGGGTTTTGGAAAGATCCTCACCCTGGTTCTCAGCCTGAGGCACAGGAGCGCAGTCTCATCTGTGAAGGAGGCACTTTGGAGACGTTTCTCAAACTTTGGGGGGGAGATGCATTCTAGGGACTTGTTTCAAAATCAGGATGAGCGGAGTGTAAGGAAATGTGTAAGGAAAGGACTGCAGTATGTCCCTGAGGGCACACTCCCCATCACCTTTGCCCTGTGGGGGGGCACAAAGTAGACTCTGTTCTTCTGGGTCAGCCCAATGAGAACAGAGAGAATTTAGACTCCAGGCCCCTCAGAGTGTTTGCGGTCATTGCTCTGGAGCCTCCGAGGACCTCGTGTCCTTGTAGACGGGAGCTAACACAAAGCCCGCAGACTGTCCTGCAGGATCACCAAGTCTGGGCTCCTTGATGTAATGACCTGCGGTTTCATTCTGCCATGATCTTTTTTTAAAATGTTTTATTTTATTTGTTTTGAGAGACAGAATGTGAGCAGGGGAGGGGCAGAGAGAGAGGGAGACACAGAATCCCAAACAGGCTCCAGGCTCTGAGGTGTCAGCACAGAGCCCGATGCAGGGCTGCAACCAACAAGCTGAGAGATCATGACCTGAGTGAAGTAGGATGCTCAATCTACTGAGCCACCCAGGCACCCCTGCCCTGATCATTTTTTTAAAATTTTTTTTATAGTTTATTTATTTTTGAGACCGAGAGAGACAGAGCATGAGTGGAGGAGGGGCAGAGAGAGAGGAAGACACAGAATCGGAAGCAGGCTCCAGGCTCTGAGCTGTCAGCACAGAGCCTGATGCGGGGCTCGAACCCATGAACCATGAGATCTGACCTGAGCCGAAGTCAGACACTTAACCAACTGAGCCACCCAGGTGCCCCCATTTTTAAAGAAGTTTGGCATCCCGACCCGACATGCTTCCTGATTTCCTCTGACTTCTTTGTATCGTCTTAGTTCTCATTGACAGGTCCCCCTCAAGACCCCAGACTCTAAACACGGATCCCCCCAGGTGTTTTGTTTTGTTTTGTTTTCTATTTTCTGTTTTCCTGGGGATCTTTTGGGGATCTCATTCAGGCTTTTAATACATTTACACAAAAATAAACCTTTTTTCTCTAAACTTCAGACACCAACTTTGTAGTCAACATCTCCAAATGGATCTCTAATGTGTATCTTGAACTTAATAATCCAAAACTGAACTCATGACCTTCTATAAACTAGACACACCCACAGTTCTGTCCATATCAGTAACCAGTAACCGGGGAGGTACAAAAGCCCTAGAGCCACCCTTGACCTTGACCTTTCGCTTCACACTCTAAATGCAATCTCTGGGAACATTCTTACGACTTGACTTTCAAGATAGACCCACAATTTGACCCCTTCTCACCACCTCCACTGCTATTTCTAGGCTCCCAAGCTATCACTGTTCACTTGAGTTCTTAAAATAACCTCCTCACTGGTTGTCTCCCCTCCATCATTAGCAACTTGCAGTTTTCTCCACAAGGCAGCCAGAATGATCTTGTTAAAGTGAAACTCAGATCATGTCAGCTCTCTTCTCAAAACCTTACAGTGGGTTTCCCCTTTCGCAAAGGAAAGAAAAAATTCTTACTCTGACTGGTCTCTCTGACCTCTACATTGTCCCTCTTATACTTAGGCCCTTCCCTGGATCAGACCTATTGATGCCTCAGGCGTTTACATGCTGTTCTCATTGCCTAGAATGCTGTTCTTTGCACTGTTGCAAGTTTCTCTCCTTCCTTTGCTTCAGGTCTTTACTCAAATGCCTTTTATCAGCAAGGGCTTCCCTGACCTCAGCCTTTAAAATGCCCTCATTTCTCAGCTTTTCTCTATTCTCCTTCCCTGTTTTATTTTTTGTGGAAAAAAAAAATACCTTTTAACATGAAGTACAACTACTTACAACTACCTATTACCTTGTTTCTAGTCTACCTCTTTTCAAAACATTGTTAACTTTTTTGAGAGCAGGAATTGAGATCTTTTATTCCATTGATAATATCCCCAAATCTAGAATAGTGCCTGATGCACACATAAGGAGCTAATGAAGATCTTTGTTTAAGTGTATTCTGAGTGCTACAGAAAACACTGAAAGAAGACAAGAACTCACAATTTTGGAAATAGCCTACAGGTAATGAAAACACAGTATAGTAGTTCCTATAAAATAGATTTATGTAAAGGAGCATAGTGGAATGAGCAGCGGATCCTGGTGGGGTTTGACCTGGGTTGGAAAGATAAGAGGGTATGCGCTCAGGCAACTCTTGTGGGCAGAGAGCGGGCACTCTGTAAGGAGGAATTAAATTCAACCAAATGGCGAAGTCTTCGATCAGCCTGGTTCTTGGCTTACTGTGGGTTTGGGTGGCTGGGGGTCAAAAGAAAAGGAATGGAAAAGAACAGAGGTTGCTCCTTGAGTATATATGGAAACCAATTCCCTCTGTTACTTCAAACCCACTTCTACTTGCCCATCCTGAACAAGATTGCCACCCCCTAAAGCAATGAAAAATCATGTATCAGAAGAAAGGTTATACTGTAAGACCCAATGTCTTTATTTTTTCCCATTTTTGTGCCTAATGAATTAAGCCTTGATATTGTTTATTTCTACATCTAAAACAAAGGCATAACTGTAAACCAAGCCTGAAAACGGGTTTTAACCTCATGATACCCGTTAATCAGGAAAACAGCCTTATAAATAACAATTCACAAGATGGCTTCCCAAAGCCCAGCCAACCAGTGTATGGGTCAAATGGTGAATGAGTATATCCTGAGCCCTCCCATCCCTGAAGCATGGCTGTCCACATCGTCTGCATGAGTGAACTGTGGCTCAGAACTGGGTTCCCAGTTGCTTTGCTGGTGTCAGGAAAGCAGTTTTGTAATATTCTGAATGAGAATATGAATTTAAAAAAGAAAAGGATTATGTGATGGAGGGTTAAATTTGAATGGAGGCACTGGCAAGATAGTGACTTGCTCCTACCCCTGCGGATGAGGGCATCTTACGAGTGGCCCACAGGGGTGGCCAGCCGGCTCGGTTGGGAGACAGGAGCACTGTGTTGTGACCAGGCCTGTGGGCATTGGGACAGTCTGGGGGCAGAGGAAGAGCTCCTCAGAAACTCTGGTGGTAGATGGTAAGGAAGGCACAGGTACATGTAGAAGGGGCTGGGTTACGGGAAGCAAGGTGTGGGACTTGAAGGCTCATCGGCAGCTGCGTGTTTCTAAAGCAGGGACAGCCTTTCTGAGTAAGTTATGTCTGATTCAATTGGGCGCTTGGCTGCTAGTCAAACAGCTTGCAGAATTGTGTGTGTATCTGTATACACTTACACAGACTTACACACAGAGACATTACACATGCATTTATGTACATGTAATTATAACAACATATTAAAGTAGGTGACGCCCACTAACTCAGTACTCACTTTGCAATTTTAACCCTTGTTCCTCCTTTTAAGTGATAGTCCAGCATGGCAGCCAGTTCCGTGAAATGACTCATAATATGGCCTCATGAAGCTGAGAAGGATAATTGAGAACATTCAAAATATCAGACAATTCTGTGTCATAGCAAAGACCTTGTGCATATCTGCAGGTTTCTATTATGTTAGTTCAGGGGACCAAGGCTGGAACCTAGATTCATGGACCAAATATCTGCATTCAGGTCAATGTCAAGAAATAAAATTGGCATTTCTGAGAGTAGTCATGAAACAGGCACATGCTCTTAAAAAGGCATCTGTCCTTGGAGTTACTCATATTACTTGGTAAAGTTCTGTCTTTGTATTTGTGCCTATCGGTGGGTATATCTTTCCCTCCTGTTGATGTGTCTGTGTCTCCCAGTCTTTCCCACTTTAGACTGCTCTCGTGTTATTTCTGCTCATCTTTGATAATCAAATTGTCCTCTCCCCCATGCTTAGTTTCCTTCCTTTCCTCCCAGCCCAACTTCCAGACTTCTTTGTGATCTCTTCTAGCTCATTCTCTTTCCCCCTCTCTCAACTCTCCTTCTTTTCATAGTATTTGTCCTTCTGCAAATCTCTTTTCTACATGTCCACGCTAGGTCTACCCTACTTGAACTTGAGAGAAACATTCTTTTGAACACTGAAAAATATCTGTAATAGAAATCACAGGGGGAGTTGCCAGAAAAAAAAAAAGTGACTAATCAAAGGGCCAACTTTGATAAACACTGTTCCACATAACAAAAATAACATGATTCCCCTTCTTACTACAAAATAATACAAATATAAATAATACCTGGTATACGTATTCATATATAAATTTCATCTAGGAGTAGTGAATTAATACATTTCAAAGAAAAACAGGCACTCTATTAGCTTTTGATATGCAAGATGTGGTTATAATTATCCATTGTATGTAAAAATATTTAATTCTTACATCAAATTTTCAAACATATATTAAGCTTTATACTCAATAATCATTCAAAGCCTACTCTGTAGAGAGAATTCAGGAATGCACATCTTGGGAAAAAGACAATAAAGTGTTCATACTACGGAACAGAAGGACACCTCTACTTTATTCATTATGATACTAATGAAACCTTTGTGCTTCCTGATCTTCATTTAGAGCTCTACTAAATTAACTTGATTTTACTTATGTGGCCCTGGTTTGAGTGTTTCTGGGAGTGATTGACCCACAGAAACAAAGAAGCTTCAAACCTCATCATTAGTTAATGGTTTTTACTTTGTAAATAAATCAGATCATTTTCATTAATAAGGCTATACCTGCATCACAAACATGTAGCACTTGATATTCAATGGATTTGGGCATGGTGCATAATAGAGGTAATTTTTGATGAAGTTGTCCACAATAAACATTTTTTTCCCTCTGAGTTGTCTTGCAAGTTCACATGCTCTTGAATTTTTTTTTCACATACTCATGAGTTAAATATTAATTATCTTTGTTATTTTTGTTCAAAAGTAATTTTTTTTTGAGAGAGAGAGAGTGAAAGTGCAAGAGAGGGAGAGGGGCAGAGGGAGAGAGAAAGAGAATCTCATGCAGGCTACACACTCAGCAGGGAGCCTGATGCAGGGCTGGATCCCATGACCTGAGTTGAAATCAAGAGACACTCAACCAACTGAGCCACCCAAGTGCCCCATTTTTGTTCAAAAGTAATTTTAAAGTGGACACTTTTTTATGTGTATTTTATAATCACTGTCACTTACTCCTTTCTGATGCTCCATTCAAAAATGCAGCTGAAGTGGAATTTTGCCAATGTCTGGCAGGAGGAAGGGTCTATATTCTATTCAGTACCATCCATTAAACCCTAAAGTTCTCATTCTGATTTTTAAATGACTGCAATTTACTTTGAACCCTAAGTTTAATGACAAAGTTAACTGTTTTTTTCTTTCCTTCGAAGTGTGCATGTAAGAGTTCTGTTTCTCTTCCAGCTGCAGAGAGCGCTTGCCCAGTGCCAAGATGATAAAAGCAAACACTTTATAACCTCTAGGAAGCCCCGGCCCATGCTCCACACACATACATAAAGTATAAATATGTAGAAGTAAAGTGTGAATAAGGTTTAAAGTCAGGGAGAAGATGTACAGGATGTCAGTCCTGACAAGACATTCACCAAACAAAATAAAATGGAATATTGATTAAATGGCAAGATGATTGAAGCTTTTCCACAGACTTCATGGAGGTGTTTTGAAAATAATATTAAGATACTCATATTTAAGATTTCTTTTTCTTTCAAGTTTGAAGTTTGGGGCTTAAAAACCATGTCCCCCGGGAAGATCAGAGCCAGCAGGTATTGTTCCTTTCTAGAAAGCAAGGACACCCTGGAAGCCCAGGGGTCCTGCTGACCCAGCTCAGGGAAGTGGGAGGGGCCTGGGGCTGAGTGAGGACATCGCCCAACCCCCACTTCAGCCGCACCTAAGTGTTTTGCCCTTTAAATTTAACCATTTTTGAAAGCATTTTCTGCTAACAGAATTTCTGCTAGTAGCACAATTGCTATATACATTTATAAAATATGATGCTAAGAAAATTAAAGGAGAGTACACTTTATTTTCTTCTAAACCTAAGTATTTGTGAATATACCAAAAAATGAATATATGTGTTCTTATCATATACTAACATAAGGTACAAAAATACTGCATTTTTATCCCCATTATTATGGAATTTCACAGCTCTCATTATTCTAACTTATTTTGTTTTATTGGCTAGGAATAGAAGTTTCAAATAAAAGAATTCAGATTGTTGACTCATTAGTTACAGTAAAAAGAATCACATTGAACTCAATTCTACAAATGCATTTAACTTGAATTGTCACAATACTATTATTATTCAACCACATTTAATTCTTTTAGTAGATAGAATCGATAAAAAATACTATCATAGATCAATTAAGATGATGCAATAATCTTTTAAGGTCTTTTTTAAGTAGGGATTATTTAAAATATCTTCTCAAATATACTATTTTGATAAGATAAACATCCATGAACTATGTGAATTTCATTTTGTATTTCTTCAGGATTAAAATAAGATCCCCTACATTTCATTTTTCTTTTAGTTTTATACTGATATTTGACAAAATATAAAACCACATATATTTTTTATTTTATGTACTTACAAAAGTATTTTGAAGTATTAAAAGTTAAAAAAAGTTAATGTTTATTTATTTTTCAGAGAGAGAGAGAATGAGAGAGGGAGACAGAGTGTGAGTAGGGAAGAAGCAGAGAAACAGGGAGACACAGCATCTGAAACAGGCTCTGAGCTGTTAGCACAGAGTCTGACTTGGGGCTTGAACCCAAGAACCATGAGATCATGACATGAGCTGAAGTCAGACGCTCAACTGACTGAGCCCTCCAGGTGTCCCCAAGCATTAATAAATTAAAATAACAGTCTGGCTTTAATGAAGCTACATTTCCTAGCAAACAACACCAAATCTCTTTCTGTACTTAAATTATTTCTGAATTCTTTCAGTATCCTAATCCTGAAATCCACATAATGATCATCTCTTGCTGTCTTTAAATCTGATATTATCTTATTATATCCAATTTCTTTTGGGGGAAAATCTGTATAACCACCATATTATGTTTCTGAAAAGATCAATGAACTACTTATATATTGCATGGCTAAGCTGTTGTTATACAATAACTCCATTGTTTAGTCAATCTATAGGCAATTAAAAGAAGTTTGGTGGTTCCTACATTATTTACCTAAGGAATATCGTTCGCCTTTGGTTATACATAAGGAAATGTACATTTTATGTTACACCACAAAGTTTGGTGTACTATTTTGTGTTTTAATGAATGATTGGTTCTTTCTTTAACATTTTTGGTTCACATGAGGATTGAATTATTTTTAAAATGGCATGATTTTTCTGTATTCTTGGAGAGCAGAGTTTGGAACTGATTGGGTCATAACATCATGGTCATTCTTTTTGATGCATCTCTTGGAGAAAGGCAATTCCCTAGGTTCATGTTTGCACTGACATCATTTTCATATGCTACCATCTGGGTGGAGTTGAACTTCAATGAACGTTTACTAAGCATGTTACTAAGACACAGGTCTTACACACAGGAGCTATAAGAGCAAACCAGAAACAGCCTCGTTCTCTTGCAGATGTTTCCAGGTTACTGGGTGAGACAGTTACAATTCAGAGGGGTAGGTTTTATGATTGTGGTAAATGCCAAACACTGTGTGGGCAGAGGGGCGGTGAGCTCTGACAATGTTGCTGGAATGACATCCGGAAGTGGGTGTGTTCACCAGCCCAGAGGAGCAGTGGGAGGTCTGTGGGGAGTCTTCTTAGTGCCACTTACCTTTTACCTCACAATTCAGAGTAGGTTATTATTATTATTATTATTATTATTGTAATGTGGCTTTTAATGGCGTGACTATTTTATGAAAAAACTGTTGTGGGTTTAGACAATTAATCTATCATTCATAAAACTTAATCTCAATTAAATGAGGAAAGAAGCATCTATTAGCTCTGGCCTTATGGGGAAAAAATTCCCCCCTCTTATAAACCTGATATCATCAAATAACCTTGCCAGGAGAATCAGTGTTCCATGACAGCAAACCAGCCATTGATAAATAGCAACAACTTAGATGCTGAGTTTATGACATGAGTAATAGGAGAAGCTTAAATTATAGGTTTACTGTTGGGCACACTCTAGCTTGACACAGCTCTGTAAACATGAGCATGGTCATAAGTTTCCAAGAAATAGCTGAGAGCTGGTTCGTGAGCTTCAGGCACTATCCTCAAAGAATGAACAATATCTCTATACTCTTCCTTTTGTAAAAGTAAATCTGCCATTTACAGTAGCTTTTAGGCTTTCTCAGAATCATGAGACCCATTTCAAATGAAGACAAGATTTTTCACTTGCCCACAGGGTCCAGTCTCCTGATTTCCTAAAAGTGCAGTCGAGTAGCTACTGGGGTGGAGGGTTTCAGGAAAGCAAGTGACAATGCCTCAAATTTAAAAAAAAAAATCTGCAGAGAAAATATAACATTGCATCAGATGTACCATCATGTCTGGGGTAAAAATTCCTGCACATTTTCCTATATTCTTACCAGCAATGATTTAGGCATTTAGGGTAATCTGTTCATTTTGTGAAAACTACACTGGAAAAATATTGAACACCCAATTTTCTAGTGCATAATATTAAGATTCCCTTTTCTTTTCTTTTCTCTCTCTTTTTTAAATGAGGTTCTTAGGCTTCAGTAGGTGGTGTTTTATATCACCAAAAGGAAGTTTGTCTGTTGAAACACAGGGACAAGACCATCTACCCTGTCTACCTCTTCTCTGACCTACTGTCTCATATATTCCTGTGTCCCTCATTTCAAACATAATTATATATTCTCTCTTGTCAGTATTTTCGTCTCATGTGTTTCCTTTCTCTTCTGAGGTTAGATTATGAGTTCTTAACAGAGATCATGTTTCACACTTTTGTATATTTTATTCTACTGAGCTAATAACAAGCTCCTTGAAAAAGTCACTGAAATATGTTGATTTTTCCAAATTTTAAAGTTGAATACAGAATAATGCTCACCATGAATGGATATCCCAATGGAGTGATGTGAAAAACATATGTCAAAACAATACACTGTGTTGTCAAATAAACTAACATGTTTTTTACGATCAGTCTTTCAAGTAAAAAAAATCAATGTTCCTGGTTGTCTAAGTAATAGTGAATTGTGCCTTCATCTTCTTGCCTCAATGGAGTCAAGAGCAAAGCTACATACTGCAGCCAAGACCAAGAATTCACTCAGAACAAAAATTGCAAGAAGGACTGGAGTTCTGTAGGTCAAGGGTGAGCTTCGCACCTACCAGCACTTCCAGCCTAGCCACCAGCACCCCCCTTCAGCCCCCAGGGCTAATCTTATCAGTTTTTACCCAACATTAGATCCCCTGAGACATAAATGTGAAACACAATGTTTTGTTTTGTTTTGTTTTGTTTTCAGTGGGCGGGGAGACACGCTCATGGGAACAGCATCTGTGAGAAGCAAAGGCAGCAGGAGTGCACATGGGGAGAAACTGAATTGCAATGCAGTTGCTGCAAAAGCCTGGGCCATTTCTACTGAGAGCTCTGAGATTGCTCTTCAGAGTTTGTCCTTCCTTAAGGCAAGGGTGCATGTGGGCTGCTCCTATGAGGATGTGATTGGAGTTAGTTAGTTCTCTAAGGACAATTCCCCTAGATTCAGCTAAGATCCATTAGATTACAGCACTTTCACTAGGTGGGGGAAAAGAATACCTTAATCCTGAAGTGGAGAGCGGGTAATGGCATACCATGGTAACCACTACAGTATACATGTCACAGTGCAAATCCAACTGCTTCATATATTAAGTTTAATTTCTACTTACTCTTCTGGCCATTCCCTTCATCCTTGCCAAGTACATCTGCTTATATAGATGGCTTACTTGATGGCATGACTCAGACCTCCCTCTTTAAGGATCTGAGCCCCAGGTCACCATAACATTCAGATTCTCTATGTGTTGCACATGTTGATTCGTTGGCCAGGTTTGGCTACGAAAATCCAGGAGACACCTCAGTGGACCACTTGGGTGCTAACTGTATTCTTCTGTGTCCTGAAAATGTAATAGCAACCTCACTACTCCCAGTGATCAGAGTCCATTACTCCTGGCAAGATGATGACTCTTCTTTGCCTGCTGATATCCCAGCATAAGAAGCCCAAATGACTGAGAGGCATTTGGGGCTTAAAGCTTGATAGGACTTTTACTATGTTCCCTGATGTAAGCATTCTCCTGTTGGGGACCAAAATCATCAGACCCACACAGCCTACATTTGGGGTAAGGGATGTATAAGTCCTTCAAGTTGGCGACTGGAAGTTATGGTACACCAAGCCACTCCTCTTGGTTCTTGGACCCATATATTCAACTATCAAGGACATAACATTATACAACAATCATTAAACCTGCATATTGCCAGGGGCACTTGTGTGGCACAGTTAGGTGGCTGACTCTTGATTTTGGCTCAGGTCATGATCTGACAGTTTGTGAGTTTGAACCCTGTGTTGGGCTTTGCAGAGACAGTGCAAATTCTCTGTCTCCCTCTCTTACTGCCCCTCCCCTCCTCAAAATAAATAAACAATCATTTTTAAAAAGTGTATATTGCCAGTAGACATGCTTACCATGACCAGGTGCCCCGCCATGGCCCTAAAGCCAGTGGGTGGTGTGCCCTGGCCCAGTGGTTGTATGCAGTCCACACAGGAGACATCCCTTGAATGTCTGGCTTTGTATGAGGGCTTGTGTTTTTCAGTCCTAAGGGACTGAAACATTGTAGAGCTAATTCTTGGTAGGCTACCATCTTCAGAGCACTGAACAGACGACAGACTAAAACACTCTTTCAGTCTTCCTGCATCCACCCCTTGAAGCCTAGGAGAGAGCTGTTCACCTAATACATAGAAATAAACACAGAATCAAGCAAAATGAAGAAACAAGAATATGCTCCAAACAAAAGAACATGATAATATCCCTGAAAAAACAAACAACAAACAAAAAAACCCACAAAAAATCTTTAAAGGAAGATAAGTAATTTACCTGATTAAAAAAATCAAAGTAATGATCATTAAGATGCTCACCAATCTTGGGAGAAGAATTGATGGACACAGAGAGAACTTCAACAAAGAGACAGAAGCTGTAAGAAAGAACCAAACTGAAGCCACAGACTGAAGAATACAATAACTGAACTGAAAAATACACTAGAGGGGTTCAACAGCAGCCTGGGTGAAACAGAAGAAAGGATCAGTGACCTGGAAGACATGGCAGTGGAAATCACCCCAAACAGAGCAACAAAGAGAAAAAAGAATTTTAAAAGATGAAAATAACTTAAAGGATTTATAGGACAACATATAATAACAGCATTCCCTTCTAGGGGTCTCAAAAGAAAAGAGAAAAAGGGACAGAAAACTTATTTGAAGAAATAATGACTGAAAACATCCCTAACCTGGGGAAGGAAACAGATAGATCCATGAAGTCCACAGAGTTTCAAATAAGATGATCCACCCCAAGATATATCATAATTAAAAAGTCAAAGATTAAAGATAAAGATAGAATCTTAAAACAGCAAGAGAAAAACAACTTGCTATGTACAAAGCAACACCCATAAGACTACGAGCAGATTTTTTCAACAGAAACTTTGCAGCCCAGGAAGAAGTATCATGATATATTAGAAATGCTGAAAATAGAGGCACCTGGGTGGCTCAGTCGGTTAAGTGTCCAACTTCAGCTCAGGTCATGATCTCAAGGTTTGTGGGTTTGAACCCTGTGTCAGGCTCTGTGCTGACAGCTAGCTCAGAGTCTGGAGCCTGTTTCAGATTCTGTATCTCCCTCTCTCTCTGACCCTCCCCTGCTCTCTGACCCTCCCCTGCTCACTCTCTCTCTCTCTCTCTCTCTCAGAAATAAATAAAACATTTCTAAAAAATTTTTTAAAGAAATGCTGAAGACAAAAACTTCCAACCAAGGATATTATACTTGTAAGGTTAACAAAATTGAAAGAGATATAGACTGTTTTCTAGACAAGGGGAAACTAAAGTAATTCATCACCATTAAATTTGCCATACAAGAAATGTTAAAGGGACTTCTTTAGGCTGAAAGAAAGGGTACTAATTAGTAACAAGAAAATGTATGGAGGTAAAAGCTCACTGGTAAAGGTAAATATATAGTAAAGTCAGTAATTACTTATAAAACTAATATGCAGGATAAAAGACAAGAGTGTTAAAAAAAAGTAACTATAAAAATAAAAATTAAGAAACAAAAAATTAAAAAATAAAATAGACATCAGAAATACAAAATGTGGCAGTGGTGAATAAAAACGTAGTTTTAGAATGTGTTCAAACTGAACTTTCTATCAACTTAAAATAGACCAGTATATATAAGCTGATATATGCAAGCATCATGGTAACCACAAAGCAAAAACCTATAGTAGATACACAGGAAACAATGATACTGCAATCTAAAAAAAACACCAAAGAAAGGAATCACACCACAATGGAAGAAAACAAGAGAAGAAGAAAGGAACAGACAGAAACCACAAAAACAGCCAGAAAACAGTGAACAAAATGGCAGTAAGTACATACCTATCTATCATTACTTTAAATGTAAATGGGCTAAATACTCCAATCAAAAGGCAAAGAGTGGATAAAATGGACAAAAAACAAGACCCATCTTTATTCTGCCTACAAGAGACTTACCTCAGATGTAAGAAAACACACAGACTGAAAGTGAAGTGATGGAAAAAGATGTTTCATGCAGATTGAAACCAAGAAAAAAAGAGTTGGGGTAACTATACTTATTTCAGACAAAATAGACTTAAAAGAAAATATAACAAGAAAATATAACATTTATAAGCAAATAAAATATAACATTTATAAATGTTTATACATCATACATAAGAGCACCTAAATATGCAAAGCAAATATTAACAGACCTAAAAAGAGGAATCAATGACAATACAATAGTAGTAGGGGACATTAACACCCAACTTACATCCAGACAGAAAATAAAAAAGGAAACATTGACACATTAGACCAGATGGACTAAACAGAACATTCCATCCAACAGCAGCAGAATACACATTCTTCTCAAGTGCACATGGAACATTCTCCAGGATAGATCAAATGTTAGGCCACAAAATAAGTCCAAATAAATTTGAGAATATTGAAATAATATCAAGCACCTTTTCAAACCACAGTGGTATGAAACTGGAAATCAATCACAGAAAATAAGCTGGGAAAAATCACAAATTAAACAACATGCTACTAAATAATCAATGGGTCAATGAAGAAATCAAAGGAGAAATAAAAAAATACCTGAGACAAGTGAAAAGGAAAATACAACATACCAAAATCTATGGGATGAAGCAAAGGCAGTTTTAAGATGGAAATTCATTGCAATTCAAGCTTACATCAAGAAAGAAGAAAAATCTCAGGTAAATAATCTAACTTTACACTCAGAATCTCAAATAAACTAACTTTACACCAAAAAGAATGAGAAAAAGAGGAAACAAATGAAGGCCAAAGTTCATGAAAAGGAAGGAAATAATAAATATCAGAGCAGAAATAAATGGAATAGACACCAAAAAGACAATAGAAAAGACCAATGAAACTGAGAGCTGGTTCTTTGAAAAGTTAAACAAAATTAACAAACTCCTAGCTAGACTTAATAAGAAAAAAAGAGACGGCTCAAATAAATGTCAGAAATGAAAGAAAGGAAGTTACAACTGATACCAAAGTAATACAGAGGATCATAAGAGACTACTGTGAACAATTATATGACAACCTAGAAGAAATGGATAAATTCTTAGAAACATAAAATCTTCCAAGACTGAATAATGAAGAAATAGAAAATTTGAATAGACCAATTTTCAAGGATTTGGAAGCAGTAACCAAAACCTCCCCCACAAAAACAAAAGTCCAGTGCCAGATGGCTTCACTGGTGAATTCTACCAAATATTAAAAAAAGATTCAATAGTTATTCTTCCCAAATTTTTCAAAACATTGAAGAGAATGAAGTATTTCCAAACTTATTTCACAAGATCAGCATCACCTGGCTACAAAAGCAGAAAAGGACAACACACAAAAAAAGAAAATTAACAGGCAAATATCCCTGCTAAACACAGATGCAAACATTCTCAACAAATATGTCAGCAAACTGAATTCAACAATACATGAAAAAGGTTGTATACTGTGATCAAGTTGGCTATATTTCAGGAATGCCAGGATGGCTTACCATCCACAAATAAATCCATGTGGTACACTACATTAACAAAATGAGGGATAAAAAATGTTATGATCATTTCAATCAATACCAAAAAAAGCATTTGAAAAAATTTAACATCCATTTATGCTAAAAATGTTCAACAAAGCAGATATGGAAGGAATGTACTTCAACATAATAAAGGTCATACACAACTAACATCATACTCAATAGTGAAAAACTGAGAGCTTTTCCTTTAAGATCAGGAACAGGGCAAGGTCGTCCACTCTCACCACTTTTATTCAATCTAGTCGTGGAAGTCTTAGCCACAGCAATCACACAATAAAAATAAATAAAAAGCACCCAAATTGGTAAGAAAGAAGTTAAACTGTCACTATTATCAGATGACATGATACTATACATAGAAGACTTTTCTTTCTTTTTTTTTAAAATGTTTTATTTATTTATTTATTATTATTATTTTTAATATTTTTATTTATTTCTAGGAGAGAGAGAGACAGCGTGAGCAGGGGAGGGTCAGAGAGAGAGGGAGTCACAGACTGAAACAGGCTCCAGGCTCTGAGCTGGCAGTCAGCACAGAGCCCGACGCGGGGCCCGAACCCACGAACCGCGAGATCATGACCTAAGCGAAAGTCGGACGCTTAACCGACTAAGCCACCCAAGCGCCCCATAGAAGACTTTTCTAAAGGCTTCACCAAAAAACTTAGAACTAATAAATTCCATAAAGTTGGAGGATACAAAATCAACATACAAAAATCTGTTGTGTTTTTATACACTAACAACAAACTGTCAGAAAGTGAAATTTAAAAACATTCTTACAATTGCATTAAAAAGTACCTAGGAATAAATTTAACCAAGGATATGAAACACCTGCACTCTAAAACTATAAGACATTGATGAAATAAATTTAGGAAGACACAAATACATGGAAAGATATTCTATGCTCTTGGATTGGAAGAATTAATATTGTTAAAATGTTCATGCTACCCAAAGCAGTCTACAGATACAGAGCAATCCCTATCAAAATTCCAATGGCATTTTCCACAGAAATAGAAAAAGACAATCCTAAAATTTATATGAACCACGAAAGAAACTGAATAGCCAAAGCAATCTTGATAAAGAAGATTAAAGCTGAAGGCATCACGCTCCTTGATTTCAAACTATATTACAATGCTATAGTAATCAAAACAGTGTGGTATTGGCATAAAAATAGAAACATTAGCTTTTCACGAAGATGGCCCGAAGCCGAAGAAGGAAGCCCCTGTCCCTCCCAAAACCAGAACCAAAGCAAAGTCTTTAAAGGCCAAGAAAGCAGTGCTGAAAGGCATCCACAGTCATAAAAAAAAGAAGATCTGTACATCATCTACATTCCAGTGGCCCAAAACAGTGCATTTCCAAAGGCAGCCCAAATATCCTCAAAAGAGCGCCCCCAGGAGAAACAAGCTTGACCACTATGCCATCATCAAGCTCTGCCTGAGTACCGAGTCAGCCATGAACAAAACAGAAGACAACAACACATTTGTGTTCATTGTGCATGTCAAGGCCAACAGGCACCAGATCAAACAGGCTGTGAAGAAGCTCTATGACATTGACGTGGCCAAGGTCAACACTCAGATCAGGCCTCACTGAGGAAAGAAAGCTTATGTTTGACTGGCTCCTGACTCTGATGCTTTGGATGTTGCCAACAAAATTGCGATCATCTAAACTGAGGCCAGCTGGCTATATCTAAATATAAATTTTTTCACCAAAAAAAAAAAAAAGAAGAAACATTGATCAATGGGACAGAATGTAGAGCTCATAAATAAACCCACACATATATAGTGAATTAATTTATGACAAAGGAGACAATAATATGCAATGGAGAAAGATCAATCTCCTCATACATAGTATTGGGCAAACTGGACAGCCACATGTAAAAGAATGAAACTGGACCACTATCTAATACCATATGCATTAACTTAAAATGGATTAAAGACTTGGATATATGTCCAATACCCACAAAACTCCTAGAAGAAAACATAGGCAGTAAGATCCTTGGCATTGCTCTTGGTGATACTTTTTGGATCTGACTCCAAAGGCAATGGCGACAAGATTAAAATAAGTAGCACTACATCAAACCAAAAAGCTTCCATACAATGGAGAAAAAAATCAGGAAAACATAAAGGCAACATCCTCAGTGGAAGAAGATATTTGCAAATCATATATCTGCTAAGGGATTAATATCCAAAAATATAAAGAACTCTTACAACTCAATACCAACAACAATAACAACAACAAAATACAAACCATCTGATTGAAAAATGGGCAGAGATCTGGATAGACATTTTCCCAAAGATATATAGTTGGCCAACAGACATATGAAAATATGTTCAACATCACTCCTCAGTAAAATAAAATCAAAATCACAATAAGATATCATCTCCTACCCACCAGGATGGCTATTATCAAAAAGACATGAAATAACAAGTCTTGGTGAGGATGCGGATAAAAGTGAATGTTTGTGCACTGTTGGTGGGAACGTAAATTTGTGGATCCCCTATGGAAAACAGAGAGGAGAGTCCTCAAAAAAAATTTTTTTTAAACTATCATATATTCCAACAATTCCACTTCTGGGTATTTATTTGAAGAAAACCAAAAAAAATTATTTGAAAAGATATATGTACCTCTATGTTCATTGCAACACTATTCACAATAGCTCAGATGTGGAAACAAAGTGTCTGTCAATGAATGAACGGAGAAAGAAGATACCTCTCTCTCTCTTTCTCTCTCTCTCTCTCTCACACACACACACACACATAATGGAATACTATACTACTCAGCCATAAAAAAAAAGAATAAAATCTTGTATTTGTAACAACATGGATGGACTTTGAGGGTATTATGCTAAGTGAAATAAGTCAGATGGAGAAAAACAAATGCCATATGATTTCATCTTGGCAGGGTATCACCTCCAAAGGTAGCATTTCAGCTATGCCTTCAAGAAGCCATTGTATCACTTCATCAGGCCAGCCATTTCTGCAGTGTGTGGTAAGTGATAATAACAGTGTTTCCAACTATTTTGTTCCCATAGCCATCTTCCTAACAGGGTCTCTTGGTCCAATGAGATGTATAAGAATTTTTGTTGGTGGAACAAACATTCTGTAAGCCCTCAGAGAGTGGTGCTGTGAGGCTCTGAAGGCAAGAAAAGCAGATCCATATCCAACATACGTGTCCATCCCAGTCAAGTTAAATTGCTGCCCCAACCAGAATGAGAAGGGCCCACTGGCTGGTTAGTCTTCTCAAGTGGTGGTATCATACTAGTTGTGTGCCATTTATTTACTTTGCTGAGAGATTGGACATTGGGCTGTAAGAGTAGCTAAATCAGTCTTGGTGAGAATCCATGTTTTTGGTCTATTCAGTGCCTCATCCCCTGCCCCTGAGTCTACTCCATGAGTGACTCCATTGCAACAACACCTGAAAGCTAAAGACAGAGCCTGGCTGATGCCTGACCAGGCCATTATGTCTGGATAGTGGTTTAATGCTTATTCCCTGGTATGTGCTCTGTGGTGGGTGTCATCGCACGAGACAAAGGCCTTCAACTTTCATCCTAACTTTCATAACTCCACTCACATGCTTTTTCCTCAGACCTTCTTGTTCCTGGTCTTCCAGCTAAACCATTCATCTCTGTCCCCACCTGACTAACTAAACTATTCACTTTGCCTATGGGTACATATATTTCCTTACCTTGGCAACTTCCCTCTTCATGCAAAGCAAGGACCAGTTGCATCACTGCCCTGTCCTGTAGCTCTGCCCACTGCGAAGATTTCTTCTCTCTGTCCTTTCAGAGCCGCCCATAAGGGGTGACCTGCAGACTGTTTTCCAATTGCACTCAGATGCTGAGCCAACTCACTTATAAATCAGGTTCATCCTCTTCCTTTGTATCTGATATCAGGACCCTACATGTGGCTCATCTGTGGCTATTGAGAGTGAGGTGCTGCCACCATAGTGGTGAGTGTTATGGAGGTCTGATCGCTCATCTTGCTTGTTTCCTTTAGACTTGCTTTAGCCTAATGTTGGACTTTCCATCTTATGATGGGTTACTTCTATGCCTACTGGACATCATGACTTGGTAGATCTAACAGAAATCAGTTCACGATGGCCATCTCTGGCCTCAAGTTCAGGGATCCTATATCCACTAGAGCTGTTTTCTGAGAATTTCTAATTCTTTGCTGCAGTGTTATGGCCCTCCTCCAGGAACCTGTGTGTCTATGTTGTGTTTCTTCCATCAGATCTTGCCATGAACTCCGTTAGTATCTTTGTCTTTTGTCACAGATATCTCTAAACATACCGTAGGCTCTATTGGGTTTTATGTCCAACCAGCAAGGTTATCCACTGTGTAGCCTGTGTGGCCTGCAGCACTTTCAAAGCTTTCCATCTCCCTTTTCACTCAATGCATGGGTCAGAATAATATTCCCAAGTGTGGAGTATGCTGTCCCCTAAACCTAAAGAAGCCCATCTAGCATTTTGCTTCCTTCTCAGTGGTGGAAAGTGTGAGATGTGATAAATTGTGCTTTATTATAAATGGGGACATCCAGAATGCTCCAGTCCCCCGAACTCCTAAAAACTTCAATGATATGGTGTGCCTCTGAATCTTTGTTGGTTTACCTTATACCCTCTGGAACACAGACGTCTCGCCAAAGCTTCCAAATACTTGCTACTTCCTGACTATCTGTTCTTGGTAACATGTTGTCAACATAATTTACCAATGTGAAATGTTGTGGGATATCTAGATTACTCAGGTTCCTTCACCCTGTACTATGCTCAAGGGCAGTAGAATTTGCTCAGTCTTCACCAAGACTTTAGAGCGACACCCTTTTCCTTATCATTGGAATGCTAACTGGCCTGGTTCTTCTCTCTGATAGAGATGGGAAATAAATTTGCCATGTCAGTGACTGCAAAACACATATTTGAGTCTGTGTTAATCTACTAAAGCAAAGATTCCATTTTTGGTCTAGCTGCTGCAGTTACAACTATTATGTGTTTGAGCTTGTGGTAGTCTGCTGTTAATCACCAGGAACATTCTTATTAGAATCTGCACTGGTGAATTTAATGGAAAAATTATATGGTCATACATCCTCTAAGTTTAAGGATGGCACTAATCTTTACTATTCTTTCTAGAATATAAGATTTTGGATTTACTATTTTGGGGATGGGAAGAGAGAAGTTTTAGAGGATTCTACTTATTGTTATCACTTTATTAGCCAAGAAACCAATATATATTTTTGCAGTTCTTTGGAGTTGAAAGAGCCTGAACACCTCTTCATTTATGTTCTTTTGTAAGTGCTCGTGCACATCTTTTGCCCACTTTTTAAAATTGATTGTCATTTTCTTATTTATTTGCAAGAAATACTTATATATTCTGTATGTAAGGTTTTTTTTTTTTTTAAAGCAAAGACAAATTGCAAATACCTTCTCCCATTGAACGGATTACTTTTTCTACTCTCTTTTAGTCTTTTCAACCCATAATTCTTCTGGAATTGTTTGCTGTATATGCTATGACGTAGAAGTCAAGACATTTTATTTCCAGATAGATATTGAATTGACTCAGTGCCGTTCACTGAGGAAACAATCCTTTTCTCAATGATGCCTTTGTCCAAAATTGACCATATAAGTGTGAGCCTATTTCTGGACCCGGTGGATAGAATATCTGTTGTGTTACATTGGTCTATTTGTTTATGCTTGCATCACAACACTCTATGTTGAGTACTATAGATAATTTATATGATAAATATAAATTATTTGACATTTAGAACTATAAGTCTTTCAACTTTGTTGTTTTTGTCAAGATGGTGTATGTATGCTCTTTCCATTTTCATAGAATTCATAATTCTAAAATTAACTTGTTAACTTCTACTTTTAAGTTAATTTATTGAGAGAGAGAGCACACATGTGAGCAGGGGAGGGCAGAGAGAGAGGAAGAGAGAATCCTAAGTAGGCTCCGCACTGTGATCGCAGAGCTCAACGGGGGGCTCGATCTCACAAACCGTGGGATCATGACTTGAGCCGTGACCAAGAGTTGAATGCTTAACCTACTGAGCCACCCAGGTGCCCCTTAACTTGTTAGTTTCTAAAAAAATTATTTTTGGAACATTGTTTGAGATTTCATTGAATCTAATAGATAAATTTGGGAAGAATTGAAGTCTTCTAACACTGAGTCTTTTATTCCATGCACATCTTATATTTCACTCTTTAGTTGTTTAATTTTCTTTAAATGTTTTGTGTAAGTTTTATGCATCTTTTTTAGATTCCTTCCTAAGTATTTTATACATCTGCATTATAAATGGTTTTATTTTTTAACTTTTTTCTAATTAAAAATTTTTTTTTATTTGAGAGAGAGATAGTGAGTGGGAGAGAAGGGCAGAGGGAGAGAGAATCTTTTTTTAAAAATGTTTTATTTATTTCTGAGAGAGAGAGAGAGAGACAGCGTGAACAGGGGAGGGTCAGAGAGAGAGGGAGACACAGAATCTGAAACAGGCTCCAGGCTCTGAGCTGTCAGCACAGAGCCAGAGGCGGGGCTCGAACCCACAAGCCGTGAGATCATGACCTGAGCCGAAGTCAGACGCTTAACCGACTGAGCCACCCAGGCGCCCCGAGAGGATCTTAAGTAGGCTCCATGCTCAGCACAGAGCCTGATGTGGGCTTGATCCCATGACCCTGGGATCATGACCTGAGCCTAGACTCTCAACCAACTGAGCTACCCAGGTGGTCCCTCTAATTTTTTATTGATGCTTTATAGAAGCTCAAGTAATTTTTAATGACTTCATTAAATGAGCTTTCTTATTTTGATATTTTATCTGTAGATTCTTTTGGATTTTCCTTAAATAAAATCATGTCTCTGAAAATAATAATAATTTAATTTCTTTTTCTTTTTCAATTATCATACCGTTGATTTTTTCTGCCAATCATCTTAATTCAAATTTATGCATCTTGGTTCCTTTCCACAAGTCTGTGGTGTTCTTCCTTATTTTTTTTAATAGTTTATTGTCAAGTTAGTTTCCATATAACACCCATTGTCCATCCCCACAGGTGCCCTCCTTCATGCCCATCCCCCCATTCCCTCCCCCACCCATATCAGCCCTCGGTTTGTTCTCGGCATTCAAGAGTCTCTCATGGTTTGCCTCCCTCCTTCTCCCCCACTATTTTTCCCCCTCTCCTCCCCCATGGTCCTCCGTTAAGTTCCTCCTAATCCTCCTATACATGCAAACATATGGTATCTGTCCTTCTCTGCCTGACATATTTTGCTCAGCATAACACCCTCAAGGTCCATCCATGTTGCTACACATGGCCAGATTTCATTGTATTCCATTGTATAGATAAACCACATCTTCTTGAACCATTCGTCAGTTGATGGACACTTAGGTTCTTTCCATGTTTTGGCTATTGCTGAGAGTGCTGCTATGAACATTGGGATACATGTCCCCCTATGCATCAGCACTCCTGTATCCCCTGAGTAAATTCCTAGGAGTGCTATTGCTGGGTCATAGGGGAGTTCTATTGTTAATTTTTTGGTGTTCTTCCTAATTAAAAGAAATCCATAGGAATATCTGCTATGAATATTCCATAGGAATGGAACATATAAATAATTTCCATGGGCTCAGGGATTCATAACTTCCATTGATTTTTCTATTTTACTTTTTGAGGTGAGTGCACTCAGAGTATAACCTGCATTTTTAAGTTTGTTACATGTCCTCTTGTAACTTGCATTGAGAATTTATTACTGTGGAATATAAGCTGGAAAACTGTAGCTATAGAGCCCAGTGTTTATTGGACAAATTTTGGGAATTCACAGTTCCCTAATTTGTTGTACTCTTTTTTGAAATCTGAAAGATCAACAGATGTGACTTCTAAACAAACTTCCAGCCCGGAGTCTATCATTAAAGTTATCTAATTGTTGTTTTTCTCAATCATTGTTTTGAATGAAATTTCAGCCATATATTATCATCAAAGGGAATACCATTTCAAATTCGACTCTGAGCTTCTAAATGGAAGCATTTCTCAAATATGTAACCAAAAATTTTTCTCAAGTAAATATACAGATCTTTTAAAGATATTTAATAAAGTCAAAACCACAGATATGAAAATGTGGTGTTGAAAGGTATTTGGTGCATTGATAAAGTTCCCTCGAGGACTCTGGATGTTTAAAGCAACAGTTTGATTGAATAGAACAATAAATGCAGGGCTGAGAGTATTTTTTCTCTTTCTTTCTCATCTACTAGAAAAATATAGATAATAGAGCTCATTTATTTCCTTAACATTTCAGAGCTCCGCAGATGGGAAAACACAACCCAGTGGAAATTATTTCTGGCAACCTTGAGAAGATATGTTAGCATTTTGTGGCATTTCTTTCAGTGACATGTAAAGCATGGCTTTCCCTCATTGCAGTGTCACAGTGAAGTGTCACAATAAAGCCAAAATAGTGTGCCCTCAGGGAAAACTAGGGAAAGGGACCATTTTCCATGCACACACAAAGGGTAATATTTATTATAAAGCCTTTCATTTTAGCTCCAAATGCTGCCTGGGCCATGGCTACTTTGCAATGGAGAAATGCACAGAATGTGAGATTTAAAGCAAACATTATGTATAAATCTTGTGTAATTTATGTAAATAGAAATAATATGTAAAAAATTAGAATGCCTTTACGGACATATAAGCATGCATAAATCTATGCAGTGTGCTAGCGAGAGAATTTGTGAGGTATATTGTGACAGTGTCAGTCTGATGTTGATGGAGTCCAAGGAGCACTGAGCTGCGAGTCAGAACAGTTTTATCTTGACCTATTTTAGTCCGTCACAGCACCGATGTTATCTTCTCTATCCACAACACGTGATATAGAAATTATTATCCCTATTCGACAGATAAGGAATTTGATGTTCCAAAAAATAAAATTTTTTTTCCAGATTACACAGATAATATTACTTAAGGAACTTCATACACACTATCAAATACAACCATACATTTTAGGCTAAATTTATACCTTCAATAAAACCTTACATAGCCCCTTCATCCTTGCACACTTATTGTTTGGACCTAGACACCTAACTTGATTTTTATCACCCTTAAATGTCATCTCATTGGGTTCACCCTACAACTCCAAATGATGGACACTTTGGGCATCTTAATTACATTTTGCAACATGATTTTCACTGCTGCAACTCAGTACTACCTCCAGATCTGATGAGTGTCCTACATACCTGCACTTATTTGGAAAGGTGGCTGGTTGATCCAGGTTGTCAAATGCATATGGAAATTAGCAAAATTCATTGTTTTAATTTGGCAACACATAGGAAAAAGCCTGAGCTCTGGGGTCCACCAGCTTGGGATTCAAATATCAGCCACACCAACGACCAGATATGTGATCCTGAGAATGATACTTGTATTTCTAGGTAAATTTGGGTAACAGAAATAACAAGACTTTGTAAGGATCTTACAAGGAATAGATGTTCAGTCTCATCCATCAACCATGAAAGAAATGACATCTTCCTGATCAGCCAGTTAGTTAACAGCCCTGTTACCTGGGTCTTAACAATCAGTGTTTCCTGACCCTTACAAATCTTTATTTTGATCAACTTTCCTGGCCTTTTCCCCAGGACAAATGGTATGCTTAAAGTAATTTTTAGAATCTACTTTTTTTCCCTGCTTTAATACCTGAATGACATCTGCCAGGAGCCTCTCTCGTTTTCTATGAATCTTCTTGATTTGAGATAATAGTTTAGTGGTCTTGTATATTTTCTGAGCATCTTTGATGGAAGTTCATTGGATTCAGGAGACTTTAACTAGTGTGGAGAAGTTCTTGAACTCTCCTCACATACCTAGGAAGTGTATCCTTTTTGATAAGTTTCTCCATCCCTCTTCCTTCTAAGGTCAGTCTCCTTGACAAATAAGAGTCATGTAAGGGTGGTTCTACCCCTTTATGCACACTCCCATTGCATCACAACCCCATGCTGTAGACTTTTCCTTGACAAACCAGCAGATTTAGGCCATGTATGTTTTTACTTTCTAGAGTCTCCATATAAAGGCAGGTTATTGCTGCCATAGTCATCTGGTTATATTCTCTTTTGCTCCATCTTCTGTGCAGGGCCACTTTAAATTTGGGCTCATCAGGGAGATTTTGCAAAGGGAAATTAGTTTATTTGGGAAGGTCCCTGTTCTCTTCTGCGGGATAGTTTTCAATTATCTGCTTTTTAATCTTTTTTTGAGAGCTTTTTAAATTCCGTGGTTATCTCTTCTTCTAGATTCTTTTTTTTTCCTGGAAGGAATGACTTTTATCTCCCTCTGAAGTTTTTAAATCTACTGTCCTAAGTTCAAGAATTCATGTACGACTATAATCAAATAATTTTTATGAACGGGGCCACCATCTTTGCATCGATGTTCCCCAGAGAACAATGTAAGGCCTTTGTCTACTTGATAATATTATTGAGTATTCAATCATTTTTTGTGTGTGATGGAGTAAGTAGTGTCTTATTACTCTAAGATTCTCTATTCTGGATCTTTGCTTCTAAGGCTTTGCATTTTTCTTCAAAGGGCATTTAATAAATATCTCTCACAGACTCACTGTGAGCTAAACCCTCTGGTATTCCTCCATCTTGCCAAAAGAATGTTTCTCTTAACTTCAGCACAGAGAGTGATCAGTATTAATTCTGAGTGAGCTATATGTAGGAAATCTGTTTTGAAAGGGCTGCCCTCAGGACCATTTCCAAAGTGAAATCATATGAGGACAAGAATAGGGATAAACTGTTGTCCATTTTTGTGAAATCCAATCTTATTTCTCCTCCTTTTATTTGTTTGTTCTGTGTGCCAAATGGGTGAGAATCAAAAGGCAGAATGCCAGGTAGCATCTTTTCACCTCTTTTTATTTTTTTATTTCTTGTGTGGCTGGAGATGGGTTGACAGCATATTCCCAGTTTACCCCTCCCTTTATGCTTTTTCCTTTCAGGTCAAAGCTCAGGATGTGGCATCTCAAGTTTGAGGCACAACTGTGGCAGAGATAAGCAATTTGGGTAGCAAACAACTGTTTGAAAACCCTTGTGATTTATCCATACTGGACACGTGTTTTTGTGTGTCTGGTGGTATATTTTTCACATTAGCTGTTTCTTAGGATTAGCGAACCAGTGCAAATCTTGTTTCATCCCTCCCTGGGTATTTAATGTAGTGCCAAGCAAAGCACAGATTAACATATGCTTACTCAGGATTAAGGATGATTTTTTTTTTAACTCTTCTGATAGGCAGTAAAATAGAATCCACACAGTTCAGTAGATTTCAATGGATAGGCTATGTTCATTAGTGCCAACAACTAACCCTAAACCATTGGTCTCAGGTTTCCACAGGCTTTGGGTTACACCTCACGGAAATCAAATGGCAAGTAGCAGTAAAGTGTTTGTCCATGTTCTTAATTTGCCTCAATCACTACAGCGCTGCCTACGATTGCTCCATGGCGAAGAAGAGGAGGGCTGCAGAGCAGGCTTTGGGTGTCCCAGTCAACAAGAGAAAATCCCTGCTAATGAAGCCCCGACACTACAGCCCAAACGTGGACTGCAAAGAAGACTGTGATGACAGGACCGAGGCGGAGGAGGAAGAAGGCCTCCCAGAAGCCAGCGGTCACACCGCCACAGGTAGCAAGGGCAGTGGCTCAAACTTTATCTACTCCCAGGCACCAAAGACTCACACTTAACTTACGTAGAACGTATAGTCTGTGTGGCTGTAAATGCAAATTCCAATGTGGAAGCAAAAGCTAACATGTATTTCACTCAGTATCCAGTTACTGAGGGCCGATGTTTTTTAGTCAGTAACTGTGGAGGGTCTAAATGTAAGCCATAGAGAATCCTTGCCCTGAGTCCATTTTCAAATGCATAGAATTGGATTGTGCCTCTTTTTGAAGATAATAAAGAGTACCTTGACTCCCTAATAGGACAGATGTTTATCCCTGAAAGAACCCTTAAAAATAAAAGGACATATTTAAGCTTAAGGTATCTGAGATAGGACGTATATAAATAAAGCATTTACTTTTTTGTTTTATAAACATGCAGAGTAGTATTTAGCCTCCCAAAAATATATTTGGTAATAACACAGACTAATACAGGTGGCCTGTGACCTTAATATTTTTACCATCCTAAAAATAAATACTTACAGCGATGGACTTAGCAGAAAAGACCTAAAGTTGGCTGTCCAGGGTCTCCTTCAGTGAGAAAGTGATGTATTATAGAAAATGTATCAATGTGCCCAGTAGTTCAGAAATAAATAACTTTCCTCTGTCTTGAGGCACACATTATATTTCATGAATTTGATTCTCCACTCACTCATGAAATGCTGTTTGCATGCTAAGTGATATGTAGTTACCATTTTGAAATTTTAGGATGTGTTTCTCGCCAGTTCACAGTTACTTCTGTTTGGCTCGTGGTAGTCACAGCACCCCCAGGAGTTGGACCATCACCAACCACTTTATACATGAGACTGAAATTGAAGGACATGTCTTCAAAATCTGTGGAAAAAAAATAAATGGAAATCTAAAGCTTGACTAGTTAGAAAATGAAATGAGGTGTACATATATTCTATGAAATATGTCTTTCCGACCGTGGCTTTTTAAGGAATCAAAATACACTCAATAAGATGTTATTTGAAAAGAAGTATGTATCATACAAGCCCCAAACAGTGAGTTCTTAAATCATAAATATCTATAATTTAAAAAATTATAGTAATAGTGATGGGTATTAATAGAAAAGATGTAAAAGTGTACTGACTGAATGAACACAAATGTCAGAGCACAACCATCAGATCTTCAGTCATCTTGGCTTGCAGTAGTTTGAGATTTTGCAGTTGAAACAAAGTTGTATTCAGATTTGGCACTGTTTAAGTAAATGTCCTGGCTTTTCTATAGTTAGCATATGGCTTGCAGCCTCATCGGTCATCTGTCTATTATAATCATCATTGACTCTGTGTTTCCTTGAGCTGGTCAGTTTTTCATTGATTTATGAAAATTGCAGGGTGAATCCAGTATTCGGGAAGGTTCTTGAATCGATGTGGTTAGACCTGAGGTATAAATCATCTAGTGGACATTAATTCACTGAGTATTTTTTTTAAATGGGCATCTTTTACACCAACACATTCTTGTAAGTGCCATGAGGACAGGACTGGTCGCCCACTGACTTCCTGCCTATTATGTTAGTCATGTGATCATCATAGATGCTTGATATCAACCGGGAAGATATACTGCCAACTCAGTGAAACACTCACTTGCCAGCATTGATGGACATCTATTTGCAGCTTCCCAAATGTTATCTATTGTTAGATTTAGCACTAGAAGTACTACTAATAATGAATATGCTGAAATTATAGTGGTAGTGGCCATTATTTTTGAATTCTTAATATATTCCAGGCACGTAAATCATATCACTTAATCCACCTAACAATGACATGAGGTATGCATGATTATGGTCACAATTTTACAGATGAGATCATTGAAGACTGAAGAGATTTAATGCTTAAGGTAATGCAGCTCATGGGTGTTGAAAAGAAGATAATTAGGACACAACTGAAGAATAAGCAAAACAATTATTTCCCAGCTAACTGTGCTCCGTAATCCAATTCTAACCATGCTCTGACTACCTTCAGAAAGTAGACAGGGCAGCATTTTACAACATCACATCACAAAGTCACATTTCCAGAAATGACAGGTCACAGATGCTCCTATCCCTGGCTGAAAGAGGAAAACTCTCCATGCTTTTCAGTCTGTGAGCAAGTCACCCCTTCTCTCCAGAAAGAAAGAGAGCTGAGTTAGTGCCCAAGCCAGCATAGGGGACTTTCACCTGTCCTCTCATTTACCCCGGGTCCCCCAAGGCCTTTACCTGTCCAGGTGTGTGCCCAATTGTATCTTCAGCGGGCAGTTCAGGTGATGAAGAGAGGGAGCAGGGCTCAGGAAGGCTGAGGTCCTAAACTGGAATTCATTTAATCACCAAACTACATCTCACACCCTCAACTGGCTATCTTTCAAAGATCTGCAGGTGGGCATTCATGGTGATAGAAGAGATTACGGATGCACCTTCTTCACTGAGGCAAAGGGAAGACAAGTGTGTAAAGTACTGCCAGGAGGCGGTAGGCAGTGCTTCTGCCTTACAGACAGGGAAAGAAAGGTCACTTTAGCCACATGTGTGGAGTCCCTCCTCAGTTTCTTTCTTTTTCTTTTTTTTAATGTTCATTTATTCTTGAGAGTTAGAGACAGGGTGCAAGCAGGGGAGGGGCAGAGAGAGAAGAAAACACAGAATCTGAAGCAGGCTCCAGGCTTTGGGCTGTCAGCACAGAACCCAATGCAAGGCTCGAACCCACAAACCATGAGATCATGATCTGAGCCAAAGTCGGACACGTAACTGACTGAGTCATCCAGGCGCTCCCCTCTCCTCAGTTTCTAAGCATGTACTCATGATTCAACGGAAATCTGTCGTAATTGTAAGAGCTAAAGGGGCTGGGATGATCATTTTAACACATCTTACCTCTTAAAAACTCACATATAAGGAATAAACCGCCCCAATTTTAGAACTTTGAAGGATAAATTCATTTTTCTAGGGCTTTTGTTCCCAGCAAAATTTACATATTCAAGAGACCTGGAAAACTAATTTGTCTATAGAAGTAACGTTGATACTTCCAGAAACAGAACTAAAATCCACTTATATTAAAAGAGTCAAACTTAAAGCTTGGGATTTTCAGAGGACTTTTTAAAGTTGTTTTGATGCAGAACAGCTGACATGTAATGTGAAAATCCATTAGCATATACTTTCTAGGATTACCAAACACCTCAGAGACTTTGGTTTAAAGCAAATAAACAAATGTGGACTTTTACATATTGGGCTAAAACATTTTCCTTTTTTTATTCCAAGTCGCAGCAGGTGGACTTTATACCAAGTCTTCCAGCTCCGTCCCCTCCACCCTGCCCCACAATTTGAAATGCTCTTAGGAGGAGGAGGTGTCTTAGGTAATCACCCATCTCTCACCCCAGGAGAGCACCCTAGGAATTTCCTGACCTATACTGTTTGGGTATTGAGAAAGCCATGGTGTGGTTTCTTGTTCATTTTTGTTTTGCTGCTGTTGTTTACTCATCTTTGCATATTTTATTTATACTTTTATCATCGAGGAGTCATTGTTTCTCATTGAAAGTCAGCTGACAATTGTATTTTAGTATTTTCCTATGAATTCACTTTTGAAAGTATCCGAACTTGGGAAAATAATAGGCTATTAATATTCTGAACAGTCTCTCCCACAGGTCGCTGTGTTTTGTAAACATCAACTGTGGCATTTGAGCTTCCCAGGCTGTGGGGTCTGGGGTAGCTTGTTGCCAAGGGATGGGCACAGAGTAAGGAGGCACATGGCTCTGGGTCTGGATCTCAAATCCCCAAACCACATCCCCCTCCACCACCACTGGCTAGCTGCATGAACTTGAGCAAGTCCATAGCTCCTTAGAAAAGAGTTTCCCTTCTGTAAGATGGAATGGGACTTTCTTGTCCTTGTTGTAAAGATTAAATGCAATAAAGAACCGAACACCACACCAGGAACATCAGTTTATTGTCCTAGGATGTCACTGGATTGTCCTCATTTTCAAGAGCAGGACCCAGAACTCAGGAGGCATGGGCCTATCCAAGGTCACATAGAAAGACAGTGCTGGGCCAGCACTTTGGCCCACATCTCTGAACCTCAAACCCATAGCAGTTTTCCCTCCATATCATGCATTGTGAATTGAACCTCCAGTTTCTGAAGGCAATTGGCGAGAAGTTCCCCAGTATGTGTGGTATCAGTGATCAACTTTCCCTTCACACTGTGGCCCGTGCCCTTTCTCAGGCATCAGATTCACTACTTATTCCTTTTTTCCAGTTGTTTTTTGAAGTTTATTTATTTTGAGATAGAGAGAGAGAGCACATGTGGGAGAGGAACAGAGAGGGAGAGAGAAAGGGAGAGAGAGAGAATCCCAAGCAGACTCTGTACCATCATGCAGAGCCCTATGTGGGACTCAAACCTATAATCTGTGAAATCATGATCTGAGCCGAAATCAAGAGTGGGTGACTTAACCAACTGACCACACAGGCGCCATGATTGGCTATTTATTCTAAACAAAAACAGGGGTGCCTGGGTGGCTCAGTCAGTTGAGTGGCCGACTTCGGCTCAGGTCATGATCTCTCGGCTCATGGGTTCAAGCCCTATGTCGGGTTCTGTGCTGACAGCTCAGAGCCTGTAGCCTGCTTCAAATTTTGTGTCTCCCTCTCTCTCTGCCCCTCTCCTGCTCACTCCCTGTCTCTCTCTCTCAAAAATAATAAACGAAAGCCAGGCCCCACCTCATCTCTGTGGAGGGTTCCATGTATCCTCTGCCATCACTACTTCTGAAGTTGTATCTGGGGAAGGGAGAAGAGAGCCACCATTTACTGCACACCTGTCATGAGGCTCACGCTCTGCACGCCCTTCGATGAGACCTATGCAGGGGCCTCACTTCGTGAGTGAGGACACAGGCTTTGGAAAGGTACAGGATGCCTTCGGGGTCTGCACAGACTTGAGCACGCAAGCCCAGAATCCAAACCAGGGTAACTGTTTCAATGGCAAAGGCACAAAATAAATCACAGAGCCACTGGTGAAAATAAGAACACACTAACATAAAACCATTGACAGCCCCCTACAAAGCTCAGCGAAACAAACACCTCGTCACAGATCTGTCAGGTTCAAAAGCTAACTCAACTTTTTTTTTTTTTTTCTTATAACGACAGAAAGCCAGAGAGGTCTGGGTCCGTGGAAAGTTGGTTTGCAGATTTGCTGAACGTCCTGGAAACCGTGGCGAGCGATGCACGCAGGCCCCTCTATCGGCAGGACTCCCCTCTTCCTGAAGAATAATTAATAAATATTTTCTTTTAGCATATAACAAACAGTTGAACCAAACAATTATGTAAACTGGAAATGACCCAAAATGCTAGCAGTTGGCAACAGCACAGTGAAACGCATTGTCGCGCACATGTGCGTTTTTGTGGCTCCCGCCTCTCTGGTGATCTGCACTTAATAGGAATATTTTAAACTATGTAGCTAAGCAACAGAGGTAATTGTTGCTTTCTAGAGCTTTTGTTAGCACTCTAACACAGCCCAAATATGCATAATTAGGTATAATGTCTATAAATCATTATTGTACACATGTGGGTAGTTAAGTGGAGTGAGAGAATAGTTCAATGAATTGAGCATATTCACTGAAAATGCTTTTTATTTGTTTTCTGTAGTTCATAATACTTTAAAATTATCATAACCCTTTACACTTTCTCCTAATAGCCAACCATGATATTGAGAAAAACTTCATTTGCATTTTAGACTATGTTTAATATATTATTTAAACCTGGAACTCCTCTGATAGGAATTCAGGAGAGAATAGACTGTCCTATCAAATATTATGTGCTTGTTTATCCAGCCTCTTTTCTAGGAAGTAAAATGTTAAATTTTTCAGTTTATGTTGAATAGATCCCCACAAAAGACTGCACCCTATAATCAGCATTATTTAAAGGGGCTAGTGTTGTGACTAAATTCTTCCCCGCATCCAAAAATGCTTTTAGTTACTATGGCAATATTTACTTGATCCTGGCAGTCCGGTGTTGATTTAGGGAGATAATTACCAGAAAGGAAGATGATGGAGATGTATTTTTGAGTGTCCTTGTCAGAGACAATGTTTATAAAAAATTAAATGAGACCAGAAAAGGCACATTGTCTTGTGCACAGACACCCTCTCCCGCGGCCATCACACGGGATGGCCACCCTTTTCTTCCCTCCAGAGATGCTTATTCACATAGAGCGCCCTTCACTTGGGGTCTTTCACAGTCTTGAAGGGGGCTTATTATTTCATGTTTTCCATCCCCCATTCTGCCTTTAAACACACAGAAATGGTCCTGCTGCTTCTTCTTCTTCTCCTTTTTCTTTTTGGTCTTAGTGAATATTAGGGACCACTGCTGGGCTGTCGGGCACGTTTCACAGCCAGGCGTGTGCAGGACGCCCTGCTCCACAGACCACCACACAGGCTAAGCCGGGGCTGGGGGACTGGTGACACACATCTCTGATGGCCCCTTAATTGGTGTCTTTGCACCGGGACAGGCTTGGGTGGGCTGACTGTTATTATGTGTGTATATATACACACACATCCACGTATGTATATATGTGCATACACACATCCAGTTATCTGAATACATAGATATGCATACATGTGACTATACACACACACACGTTGTCACTGCAGCTGGGTCACCACCAAGAGTGAAGGGGTGACACTAACAGCTGGACCAGGACAACCGAGATCCAGCAAGCTGTCCTGAGAGACTGGCATGTGGAGACCTTGGTCACAGGGAGGGGCCTTTTACTGTCAAGACTCCAGTCAACCCTCTACTGAACACGATTCGTTAATGGTCTCCATACTGAAACCATGCCACCTCTGGTCTCCTTGCCTTCTTACATGAATGCGTGCCAAGTGCCAGGCCAGAAAATGTGTTACTATTTAGGATACATGATCACTGTGTTTCCCTTGGCACAGAATTTCCATGTCACAGTTATGAACGTGAACAGGAAGTCTTGAAAGCTTCAGAACTCTTTTTGTTGTCATCTCTATGTGGATGTATTTTGTATTTTAGCTAACCTTCCATGACATCTGAAAGTATGCTTGAGAAACTGCGGAGGTGGAGAACATACACCAAATAAGCTCTGAAAATACATTGCCACGCTAGCAGAGAAATCTGATGAATGTTGCTTTTATAGTATGCATGGTATTATGCATATTTGATTTCCTTCTGATTGGCTAGGATTTGCAAATAGTGAGGTATAGTAAGGGCACCTGGGGGGCCCAGTTAAGTGTCTGACTTGTGATTTTAGCTCAGGTCATGATCTCACAGCCATGGGATGGCACACCACATCTGGGCTCCGCATGGAACGTGGAGCCTGCTTGGGATTTTCTGTCTCTCTCTGACCCTCTCCCACTCACACACACATACTCTCTCTCTCTCTTTAAGGAAAGTAAAAAGAGAAGCAATAATTTCACATTCAGCACTCTGTGATTTATCGTTAAGTATGTATTTCAGCACCCTGGAAACGATTAGCTCTTAATATGCTGCAAATTCTACTAGCTCACTTCTTTAAACTCAATTCTCAGACGACTAAGCTCTGTTTTGTTTTATTTTAAAAAGATATATTTTTCTCTTCAGTGTTTATAAAATTGGTAGAGCCCACATATTCGCATATCATGCTTATTGTATATCTGTATCAATTCATCTATCATCTATATATTGGTGCAATTTTCTTAAAATAGTTTTTGCTTTTGTTTTTGTTTTTAACATTGACTTTCTCTTTCCATAGAAGAAACCATGATAAAGCCTAGGGATGAGCTCCTTCATTCAACTGCACAAGAAAACTCCAATGGGAAAGAAGACAGATATGGCTGCTATCAAGAGCTCGTGGTCAAATCTTTAATGCACTTGGGGAAATTTGAAAAAAATGTGTCTGTTCAAACTGTAAGGGAGAACTTAAATGGCAGTGGCATCCAGCCTCTAAAAGCAGAGAGCGATGAAGCTGATGAGTGCTTTATGCTTCATCCTGACGATGGAAAAGAAAAAATCGACGATCCCGAGGTTCGGTTCTGCTCTTCCGATGACAGTGAGACTAACTCTGAAAGTGCAGAGAATGGCTGGGACAGTGGCTCTAACTTCTCAGAAGAAACCAAACCACACAGGGTCCCAAAGTATATTTTAGTGGATGATAGAAAAGACCTATTGGAAGTTCCTGAAATAAAAACTGAAGGTGACAAGTTTCTCCCTTGTGAGAACGTGTGTGACTCTGAATCAGAAAGGAGAGACCCGCAGAACACTCGCATGGAGCCGCTGGATAGCAAAGGCCAGCCCTCATTCGCCGGGATGGAGGACGATGGGAATGGGAGCCTGGCCGCCATGACGGAAGAGTCTGGTGACCTGGAGAAAGCAAAGGGGAACTTGTGTGTGCTGGAGCAGGCAATCGCTCTGCAGGCTGACCGAAGCTGTGTTTTCCATAACACCTACAAAGAGTTGGACAGGTTTCTATTGGAGCACCTTGCTGGGGAAAGGAGGCAAGCCAAAGTTATTGACATGGGTGGAAGACAGATCTTTAACAGTAAACGTAAGACACTTTTTTTTTTTTTGCATTTTTTAGGAATAAAATGGCTTTAAGAGTTGGGGAAAAAACTTAGTAAGATTTGATGACCATTTCCAGGTAGCTTTTAACAATGTGATGCAATTTAAAAACCAATTTATAATATAACATAAATAATTTCTTTTTTCTTCTTTTTCTTTGCTCTCTAGATTGTTCTCAGATCAAGCTTGGTCAGTTTTGCAGTGTTTTTGCATTCAAAAAAAGGAACGTTACCTCTATTTCTCCTAATATGACTGGTTCTTAAAAATATAGAGTACTTCTCATACAGTACTTTATTAAACACGTTAGAAGTACATTAGTTCTTACAGGGTTTTAAATAATTTTTATTAATCAAATCAATTGCAGAAATTTAATTTATCTTTTCCACTCTCTTTCTGGGATCATCTGACTACTTTGTAGCTTCAAAATAATATCAAGTTCCTGGCTGGTCAGGCAGGATGGTCTGCTCCTTCTTTGGATAATACTGGATGTTAATGCTGTTTTAAAATTTTTTTATGTTTTTAATTAATTTTTGAGAGAGAGAGAGAGGCAAAGTGTGAGCAGGGGAGGGGCAGAGAGAGAGGGAGACACAGAATCTGAAGCAGACTCCAGGCTCTGAGCTGTCAGCACAGAGCCCGACACGGGGCTCGAACCCATGAACTGTGAGATCATAAACTGAGCTGAAGTCAGACACTTAACCGACTTAGCCACCCAGGTGCCCCTGTGCTGTTTTAAGCCTATGCTTTTACCAGGTCTCTAACTCAGAGCCACAAATATCTGGGCCAAACATGAATGACAGAATAGAGACTTGGAGGAGACTTTAAAATTGTCCCTGAACTTAGAGAAATTGTGTCCCCTCTCCCACAAAGATATTCCTCCCCCCACCCCAAGTCTTGCACCAGATGGGCCTGGTGGTAATTCTCAGTTGGTTTTCAAGGGCCTAGAAAGCTTGTTTAAGATGGGTAGCTCCCAGATCCCATGAGACTTATGGCTCCAGAACTTACATTTTTAAGCACATTTTTCAGATGATTCTTGGGTACCCTAAAGTCTAAGAACCACAGAATTGGGGGGGGAATGTCTTAGAGAAAATCAAGGTCATGGCCCCAGGGGGCTTACAAGAAAAAAATGTGTTAGTTTAGATGATCTCCATGCTGAGATTGATGCAGAAACAAATTGTATATTTTGTCATTTTAAGTTGACTTTAGTACTCACCTGCAATCTTGTCAATTACTGTCTTGCAGCTCAGAGCTGAGAAAAGGAATAAAATAATGTGATGTAGTGAGGAGCAAGATAATAATACTATGCAAGCATCTTGCCAGAGTTGGGATCTGGACAGAACATTTATGAGCAGCGTGTGGTTTGGGACGGGACTGACTCACTACTTAGCTCTGTGCGCTCCACTAACATTCAACTAGTTGAACTTGCTTATGTATGCGCCTGTTGTTGTTGTTGTTGTTGTTTATGAACTATGGAATCAGGGGAAAAAACATAAAATTGACTTCAAATTCCAAAAAGTCATAATCTGTGATAGACTACTTTTCATTCATGCTAAGATACACCGTTTTCCCATTTTAACATCTCTGAAATCAGAAGGGTACGGCATAATTTAATTTCCAGTTGTTTTTTTTTTCTTTCTTACTAGCACACAAAAGGACGTTCCACCTTACAATTGATGCTATCCTCCACCCAATGACATTCAGTGTTTGGAGACACTTTAATTATTTGTGCCATTGCTTAAAATATTTGGTCATTTTTATAGAACTTAAAATTTTTGTCTGTTTTCAAAAACTAACAAGGCCATCGAATCTGTGTTTGTAAACACGGGTCGTGTAAGATTTAGAGAATCCCTCATGAGGGCTGGATGACTCGACAGTATAACCAATTGTGTGAAGCATGGTCCTGCTTTGTGGTGGTAGAAGCCTGTGCAAGAAGGTCCAGACCAGACTCGTGTGAAACAGAGACAAAAAGAGGTAAAGCTCATCATGCACGAGAACTGCCTGTGCAAGAAGGTCCAGACCAGACTCGTGTGAAACAGAGACATAAAGAGGTAAAGCTCATCATGCACGAGAACTATCAGCTTTGTCTAGAAGGAATGCAAGGATGCTAGCAGAGGCCAAATTAGGAATTCACTCCCCTGTTCCATGTTCCCGGCGTGGGGCCCGGGGAGGCACGTCTTTCATGGTGTGCATTCCCTGCTCTTAGGTCGGTACTCATCCCCAGTGCTTGTCCTCGTCTCCATAATGCTATCCCAACTTCCCATCCACCTTGGGTGTGCAATCCCACTTGTTAAAGGAGAGAGCACTAGCATCTTAAAATATCACTTCACTCCAGCCTTCAGAGGAGTCGACAATTCTAAACTAATAAAAGTTTGACTCTCTTGTTGCTACAAGCATTTAGTGAGACTTGAGGTTGCACTGACTGTAGAATTTACCGGACAGCCTCAGACACTTATGGAGCCAAGGGGAGCCACGTGACCCATCACATGAGTATATCAGGTGTGAATAAGACTGGCCCAGGCAAACGGGGATATAAGATCACCAGAGTAGAAGGTCACCCTCATTACGAGGCATTCAGCAAAGAAAATAGAAGGAAAAGAGCCACCTGAGAGCTAAGCTCTGATTTCTTATCATGCAAGCAGGTTCTGCCCCACAGAGCCTTTCATGGTGCTGGTTTCACCCAGCAGAGGCTTGCAGACTAACCTGCACGAGGGGCTGTCGGTGGGCCACACCTGGTCAGGCGCCAGCCCTGCCTTATCTCCCACACCCTCTCTGGCTTCCTAGAGACAAACAACGTGGCGAGGAGGGGAAACGAGAGGTGCCAACCCTTTCAATGTGGTTTAGAAATGTGGCCTCACCTGGACCGGATCCAAGGGAGGAAGGGCATCAAAATCCACGCTGCGTTTCTTTTTCTCTAATTCCCTCTCCTACACGGTGTCGACCCTCCTAATGTCCCTTGAATCAGACTTCAAGGATTTTGGATTCTCAGTCTACAGATAGTATAGGCCTACAGTGACTTCAAAGCTGGCAACATTTTGGGGTTTATATATCCCTAAAATCACAGAGCAAGTCAAAACTCTTAATACTCCTCTTTGTGTCTTGCCAAAGACAGAGGATGATCTCAACACCGTGGCATTTAAAGCCTGTCCCTCATTGAACATAAACGCGGGCGGTGACTCAAGGCATCCCCGCCTTGGGGCTGTCGCCTCTCACTCACAAATTCCAGCTCTCTCTCTGCCCACCGTGGAACTCGAAGGCTCCTTGGCCCCCTCCCCCTTTTCTGGAAGCAGCCCCTGCTGTGCCCATCTGCCAGGACCGTGTGTGATCCAACGACCCGGGTGGCACAGAATCACAGAGGCGTGTCTGCTCGCCTCAATACCGCCACCCCCGGAGACGGCTGTCGCATCCTGCGACATCGCTCTGCCGTTGGTGCGGCGCTGGCGGTGGGAGCATATGGGCCCTGGACTTCCTCGCACCGCAGGGCTCTGTCCCCTCCTCCTGGGCCCCCTCCTTCGTGTGGCTGGATGTCGCGGATTATTTACTGTCACTCTCAGCATCAAGTGGGTTCCTTTTTCGCAATGCTTAGTGTTCTGAGGAGCCAGCCAGCCCCCACTCCACACTGGTCCTCTCTCTGAGGCATCCGGGCCACTGTGACTTGGTTCCTCTTAGCACCAGGAATGTCCCCCTCCCCGCCCCCGCCGGGATTGGTCTTACCATGCCATACCCGAGTTCGGGGGTGGCTGTGGCCCTAAAAACATTTCTGTTTCCAGTTTCTCCGCCAATGGAGTCACGAATAGGAAAATGGCCCAAGAAGGCTTCTTCTGTGTTAGCTCTAATCCCACCGCTATTCGTGAGAATCCGCATTTATTTTACATGTTTATATAGACTTCGATCTAACTCACCCTCAGCCCAGCTCATGTTCCACTCTCTCCCTCTGGGCTGCAGCCCCCTGGTGGCCTGACAGGTGGGATCCCAAGGTGTCCCTGGGGTCCCCTCCTTCGCCCCACTGTTCCTGGTGCTGCAGACCAGGCAAGGCCTCCTCCACTCCGAACTTCCGTTCCCCCTAGAGTGCTTCCTGGCCAGGCCAACGTCCGATTGCTCAGGTTTCAATTCCTACATTCAGAGTGAAAGGAAAACTTTTGGTTGGACACAACCCAAGATGGCCTTCGTGACTCCTTCCTAACGCTGGTCAGAGCAGACCTGCCCCCAACATGTATGAGCAGCCTCTGGGACCTGAAAATTTAGGGCAATGTGAGGGGCTGTGAGGGGCGGCGGGGTGGGGGGGGTACTCCCAAGGTCAAGACCAGGGAACCCCTTCTCGGACATGGTGGCTTCTTAGTTTTCTAACTTTGAATCTGGCTTTTGTTGAAACCCATTGAATGAGAGATAGTTTGGGTTTCAATAAATTCTTTCTTCTTTCTCGCTTTTTCCCCCTCCCTTTCGGGAGCCATGTGTCCTCTGGCATAGGGTTCATTTTTCATCATGAGACTCTGACTACCAGATGTGACATGACAACTGAAAACCATCTCCATTGGTTAACACTCCCTTGCCCTGTGTCAGCCTCTGCTTAGGAAACCAAGAAAACTGAAAACATTTTTTATGCATCCACAGGTTTTAGTTGAGGGTCTGATTCAAGGCAGCGTGAGAAGAATGTTTACGATGTAAACATGGAGCAAAGTGACAATGTCACCACACAAGGCCACTGTTGAACAGGAAGCGAAAGGAGACGAAGCAAATGAATCTCTTGATTTAATTTCTCTGTAGATTCACCGAGGCCTGAAAAGAGGGAGACCAAGTGCCCCATCCCGGGGTGCGACGGCACAGGCCACGTGACGGGACTCTACCCCCACCACCGCAGCCTTTCGGGGTGCCCCCACAAAGTGCGGGTTCCCCTGGAAAGTGAGTACTGCTTATCCCCCAAAGAGCAGGCTTCTTCTCACATGTGCCATGGCATTGCGATGTTATACCCCCTTTCTCCTCCAGTTGTGGGTTAGAGATGGAAATGGAAAGATTTCTTTCTGTGTCATGATCACTTCCATCTAGCTAGGTGTTTAAAATAATTATATTAATAGAAACCTTGAGGTAGGGGTGCCTGGGTGAGTCAGTCAGTTGAACGTCAGACTTCGGCTCAGCTCATGATCTCACGGTTCAAGAGTTCAAGCCCCGGATCGGGCTCTGTGCTGACAACTCAGAGCCTGGAGCTGCTTCGGAGTCTGTGTCTCCCTCTCTCTCAAAAATAAATAAACATTTAAAAAATTATTTTATTTCATTCATTTATTTATTTTTAAATGTTTTATTTATTTCTAGGAGAGAGAGAGAGAGACAGCGTGAGCAGGGTAGGGTCAGAGAGAGAGGGAGACACAGACTCTGAAACAGGCTCCAGGCTCTGAGCTGGCAGTCAGCACAGAGCCCGACGCGGGGCTCGAACCCACAAACTGCGAGATCATGACCTAAGCGAAAGTCGGACGCTTAACCAACTAAGCCATCCAGGCACCCCTAAAAATTATTTTAAAAAAGAAAGTTTGGGGTACAGTTAGGCCAATAGATCAGGAGATAACCAACATTGAGAAAAGAATTTGTTACTGGTCCTGAGAGACGGGTGTGGGCCATGCCAGGCAGGGCCACATGGGGAAGCATGGGGGTCATCAAGTGGTGGTGAGGGGGGTAACCTGTGGGTTCTGTGGGAAGGATCAGAGGAAGCAGGCTGAGGACTGGCTGGTTTGGATACTCTAGCAGGGGTTGTGCGTTGGTGTCTGCTCCCCAGCAGGTAGACAGTGTCAGTCTAATAGAGGAGGCAGTTGGGTGCGGGCTCACGACTGGTTGGTTTGCCTTTGAAAGCTGTTTGAAAGGGCCGTCTCCCTGGGTTGTGCAGGGCCCCAGATGTCCAACCATCAGAACACAGAAAAGGCATAGTTAACATACTGTGTGCCCGCACAGCCCTTTCTCTTCCACAGGTGTGGCTTACTTAAGCCTACGAGCAGTCTCAGCCTCAGGGCTTCATCTAAATATAAGAGGTACATCACATCACCAGTGTCAGTGTGGCTTCCATGTCCTTGTAGACACTGGTGCTGCCTGCGTATCTCCCCAGGGCACCTGGAGAGCACCGAGCAGGAGCAAATGTTGGTTGGTCTCCCTCGCCACAGCCTTGCTGTGAAACTAGGAGACTGGAGGAGAAGGAAAGGGCCACCTCCTAAGTTTTAAAGTGTCGATGTACCACATCCTCTACTTTCTGAACCCACATACTGAAATCCCTCTTGAGTCATACAAACCCCAGTGGTGGGGGTGCCTTGACATCTCCTTTCTCAAAAGCATGGTTTTGCCGAACACTGAATCTGATCTGTTCACCAAACTGGTTACCTGGTCGTTCACTTGGCCATGCTCTTTCACCAATAACTGGAGGGCAGTGGGGGTGGGCGGTGGGGGAAATGGATGAGGAATTGAAATAACATCTCTTAGGAAATGAAGAAGACTATATTCAGAAGCTCACACTTTGGGGAAAAGATAGAAGGAACCATCTGACAAACAATGTTCTCTGCCCCCTCTTCCAAGGAAAAGTACTCACCTGCAAAAGGAAGGTCATGAGCTTCTTAGTTTAAGTAAAATAGGACCAAATTAGTCTTGTGCAAGTCTGGTGTGAACCATAGCATGAAGGTTAGAGAAGCTAAAACTTGAGCAAGGGTGCTGAGTTTCATTTTCGAAGTTCTTACGTGCTCATTTATTTCAACCCAAATATGTGTGGGAGGGAGCGTGGTGGGTTAGAGAAGCGAATGCATTTGAGTGTGAAGTCGGGTAATCGGTTTGTCGGTGGGTTATATACTAATGATGTATTATTCTTTTCTTTCATGTGACATTCTGTGCTTAGTTCTTGCCATGCATGAAAACGTGCTCAAGTGTCCCACCCCGGGGTGCACAGGAAGAGGGCATGTGAACAGCAACCGCAACACCCACAGGAGGTAATTGTGACGAGGCGCCAACCTTTTACCTTGCAAAGAGGCATGGCAGAAACCTCCCCCCAAGAAAAGAAGGAACTAACCATGTGTTGTCAAAATCACTGGATCCCTATCAAATATGTTTCCCCTTGCAATAGATAAATATTCTCAGCATGTGCAGAGTAAATCAAACAAAAAAAACCCATAACTTACTTTCCTAGAAATTTTCATTTAGCAACCAGTTATGCAAACAAAAATGTTATATTTGAAGACTAGAATTATGGATTCATGTAATCACACAAATAGAACATGTTCTTTTTTGCTCTGAACCTCACCATGGCTGTTATTTTTCATTGAAAAGAATTGGTTAGGGCGTATTCTGGACTCCATCCAATAATTAAAAAGGTACCAAAGAGGGGCACCTGGGTGGCTCAGTTGGTTAAGCATCCAGCTCTTGGTTTCAGCTCAGGTCATGATATTATGGTTCGTGAGTTCAAGTCTGGCATTGGGCTACACTGACAATGCAGAGCCTGCTTGGGATTCTCTCTCTCTGTTTCTACCCCTCCCTGGCTCTCTATTGCTCTCAAAATAAATTAATTAATTTTTAAAAAAGGTACCAAAAGGGCTTCAATATCCTGTGGTTCTCACTATAAACCAGGATGAAGGTAAACATCAGTTCATCTCACGGAGATTCCAGATTCATTACACTGAGATTCCAACTCACTCATGTGTGCCTTTATATACAAATGTATTGTGTATATGTAAATGTTTTTTGGTGGAAATGCTTATTGTTTTATGTGTACTTCAAACTATGTATCGATTATGTGATCGTGAGATACCATTGGACTCATAAGCATGTTGCCAGAAAACTTCATATTCTGTACCTTAAGTGTGAACTGATTTTAAATTAAGTCCCTAACATTTTTCTAAAGATCTTAAGATAAATCATGGAATTATCATGCTCGCATCTATAGCTAGGCACATTGCAATTGGAGTAAGTGCATCCTTCATAAAATGTTACAGAGTTTCAGGAGAATTTCGATTTTTCTCCTTGACAAAACTTTCTGATTTTAAAAATGAGTTTGTTATTCATCGCTTCTGGGCTGTGACTGGGGGGAGGGGCAAATGACGCCACAGTAATCTGCAAAACCCTTTCGGGATCTGTTAGGATGAGAAAGTTGCTAACTATGAATATGACTTAACATGTAATGTATGCCAAGCATGCTGTGAGTTCAGAGCAAATGACTTTACCTTTTTAACTCAAATCCTCCTTTTTTTTTTTTAAAAACAGTCTTTCTGGTTGTCCGATTGCTGCAGCTGAAAAATTGGCAATGTCCCAGGACAAAAGTCAGCTCGATTCCCCCAAAACCGGGCAGTGTCCTGACCAGGTTCACAGGTACGAGTCTCCCATGGTGTTCTGGTAGCCTGTCCATGCCATGCTCCCACACAGCGGGGCCCCTGTCCCTTTGTGTCCCAGTTCACTATGGCCTGACCCTAGTTCACAACTACCGGTATCTGAGGGGCTGGCCCCGTGAATCATAGTCTCACTTACATGAACTGCCAGACTGTCCAGAAGTTCAGCATGAAATTAACCTGCATGTCAAGGAGACATAATGTGAGTGAATCTAAAAGAAATAAAGTAGGGGCTCCTGGGTGGCTCACTTAAGCATCGTACTCTTGATTTGGGCACAAGTCACGATCTCACAATTCATTTGATCAGGCCCTGCGTCTGGCTCTGCACGGCTAGCCTGATAGTGTGGAGCCTGCTTGGGATTCTCTTTCTCTCCCGTTGCCCTTCCCCTGCTCTGGTGCATGCACTCACTGGCTCTCTTTCCCTCCTCAAAATAAATCAGCATAAGAACAAGAAATAAAGTTTATAAAATGTATTAATAAAAATTCTCTGTCTCTAAATGCAACCCATCCCCCACTAGTCAGGTAAGCACTCCCGCGATGATTGATTGATTGATTAACCTTTCTGCTGACAGAAAATGCCTTCAAAAATCACTCATACCCATCCAAAATATGTGGCGTTGTACATTCATTCTTCTGCCCCAGCTATTCATAGAGTTCCTTTAAAACAAAAATTCAATCCATGGGTTGATAACTATTAACGAAATCTCTCCTATTTGCTCCTGGTACCTCACAATCCCCAGGAGGTTGGAAACCTTACATATACCTTAGGAATAAACTCTGTGTGATGACACATGTGAAGTTATATGATTATTAGTATAAAAATCATATATGTAGGGAAAGTGATTTCAGGGCTGAAATAGATGACCAGGTTTTCATTGTTTTCCTGAGGCACTGAAATGCAAAATAGTTATTAGGAGTATTTTCAAGATATGGCTTCCCTTAATATTTGCTGTTATAGATTTAATTAGAAGAGTCACATGAGTAGAGAACATATGTTACTACTTTACTTTATGTTAAGTAAAGATCATGAATTACTGAACAACTAGCAATTAAAAATCTTACAACAAAGGGGCGCCTAGGTGGCTCAGTTAGTTAAGCTTCTGACTGCAGCTCAGGTCATGATCTCACAGTTCGTGAGTTCATGTCCCGCATTGGGCTCTGTGCTGACAGCTCAGAGCCTGGAGCCTGCTTCAGATTCTGTGTCTCCCTCTCTCTCTGTTCCTCCCCTGCTCTTTATCTCTCTCTTTCTCTCCCTCCTTCTCTCTCTCTCTCTCTTTCAAAAATAAATAAATAAACATTCAAAAAAAGATTTAAGAAAACCTTACAACAAAGTTCTTGGGTAATATGACCATATTCTCTAGTTTCTCCATAAGCAGGCTATTTATCAAATACAGAAATAGCATGAACTTTTAGTTTGCTAACTTCTGGAAAAAGTAAATGTTGTTTTAGACTAGAATGCTGATATATTAGGGATAGAAACCTAGTTATATATACAATAATAAGATCAACTAACTACTCAAATATTTTTATGTAGCAGCTAAAATGTATTTTACCTAATCTAAGAAATATCTTTGAGACTTTGGCATTCAGATGAGCCAGGCACGTTTTGGTGGAAAACAAAAGAACACTTATGTATTTTTGGTGTTTCTAAAATCTGAGGGGTATGCTTGTTCATGTTCTTTTCCCATTAGACCAGATTTGCATTTTTCTTGGTTACACAAATATGATGCCCTTGTTTAATCCAAATAGAGTAGTTCTAAGGAAATAATTCAGATTTAACTTGGATTAAGATGATTCTATTGAAAAATGTGATAGCTATGATAATTGTGATTCATATTGACATGATGGCAGTTTAGTAGGTAAAATATTGAAATACTACTTAAAGAATTATTTACATTAACAAAAAAATTCAGACGAAAGGGAAAAAACTGAAAAACCTGAGAAACTCATAGTGCAGAAGTCAAGTTTCTGGTGCCTATGTCAGGCTCCTGTCAGCTCTGCTGACGGAGAGCAGGGCTCAGCCTTGCTTCTTCAAACTGACTATAATGCCATCTCAACACCAGCTACAATCGTGACTTTTCACTGCCAATCTGATTAACAGTCCTAACAAGCAGAATGTGCACACCTTGTCAGTGCCCTAATGATAGTTATATGGCACTTTCCTTTGTGGAGCTCAAAGCGCTAACAGTCATTAAATAGCTCATAGCTCATTGCATCCGCATGAGATGAATGCGTAATTGCACATTCCTTTTTTACCCCTAGGGACTCGGACCCACAACATGCAGCCTCGCCCTTGCCCCCCAGGGTCCTTAATGCCTCCCATCTCTTGTTCCTGGCACAGAGCACTCTGCTTTATCCTGCTGTGTCCACGGCTCTTTGCCACACTACACTGTCTCTGTGGGTACCGACAGGCATGACACATTTGATCTGCTTTAAATTCTGATGCTAATATGCTCACCAAGAGTTTCATAATATTTCTTTTGAACTCTCCCCCTTTTTCTTCAGGACGAGTTTGGTGAAACAAATTGAATTTAATTTCCGATCACAAGCCATCACCTCCCCCAGAGCTACGGTGTCAAGAGAACAAGAAAAGTTTGGAAAAGTACCATTCGATTATGCCAGTTTCGACGCCCAGGTTTTTGGCAAACGCCCTCTCATACAAACAGGTCAAGGACGAAAAACGCCACCATTTCCTGAATGTAAGCTTCAAATTCTAATTCTTTTTCCAAAAACTGCACCTTGTCTAAGTGTGTTTAGGGGTTGGGGGGGTACTCAAATGCTATTTACTGCAGGGAGGAGAGAAAATACATGGTAGAGTGAAATAATATAAGGAAAACAATAGTGCATTGATCAGTGTTCTGATTTTACATGAAGTTACACTGAATATGGTGAATAGTTAATGAAGTAATTATTCTACGAATATTGTGCCATTGTTGAATCGAAACACAGTAATTCTAAAGAAATATTTAATTCACATTTAGGTGGGATTGGGATTAATATACTAAAACTGTAATAGTCATCACCATTTTGATTCATCCTGAAATTATGAAAAGATAATACACAAAGCATTGAAATACTACTTAAAATGGTATTTAAATCTGCAAGAGCATCTAGTCCGAAAGTGAGAGAAAAAGTGAAAAGTCTAAGAAACTGCCAGTTCAGAAATCAGGATTTTATCAGAGGGCAATACAGTGATGATGGAGCTGTTTATCCACATACTTAAGAATTAACATAGAGTCATTTAAAACATGTTAATACTCTAATGGTATCACATCCCTGTAGAAGATTAGAGTGCAAAGATGCTATGATATATACAACTTGGTGTTTTTACTAACACATTTCTTCAAGGGTTTTAGAGTCTGAATATTCTAATGAAAAGGTAAGAGAATTGAGCCTTGGGAGAAACCCAGACATGATTTCTGTGTCATGATACCAGCCATAAGGGGAGAAGTGAACTAATTCCCCAATTTCAGTTCTCCACAGACCATGGGTTATTCACAGCATACACATCCATGGAATTCCTTTGCTCTCCTGCCTAGTGAGCTAAGCTGAGGGCTCTTAGGAAATATACTGTGTGCTTCGCTCTGTGACATTGGCCACATTTTTCAAAGAACTGGAATGTTACAGAAAACCTAGCAGTGATACACAGACTCTAAAGGCATTGGCCCATCGAAAGCAAGTACATAATACTCCAAAAGAGACTTTATCTATTCTTACCCACGATAGGCCCAGCCGACCTAAATAACACTGACAACCTGTTAGATTCAGGAAGAAATTTATACACACACAATGTCTTCTATTATAAAAATGCAAAACATGCACACATGCACACACATACACATATATCTTGAATTCAGCATTCTATATACTCATCGAAACACAGATATTGGCTTAAAATGGCAAGCCATTCAGTGACATTTCTATATTTTTATAACTATAGGAATAAGATTTGGCAATGCTTGAAATTACTTCATGAAAAATCGCGATCAAATATTTAGAATAAGCAATCTTTGTGACACAATAAATAACGAAATGCTTTCCTGTTATCCCCCTGAAATCTCAGGAGTTTCTCCCGTGACTTTGGGTGATGTTTACAGACACCCGGAGTGAAGAGAAATATGGTTAATTTCCTCTCTCAGCAATCCCTTTGTGGCACAGCAGAAACATAAAACGGAATCTCAACCTTGATAACTAAATTGCCTTTCTGCTCACCCTGAGAACATGTTCTCTGTCCTCTGCTTATGCTCTACCTAAACATGCAGAATGCCAGCTCATTAAAGACTCTGCTGTGCATTTAGTTCCATCTAGTTGGACGTGAAGAACAACTTCTCCTGGTTGAAGCACAAAACAAACCTGAATACCAAATAATAAAAATGCAGTGCTATGTCTAAATATAAATTGTTACTATGAAAACAAATGTTCAAAGGGTACATCTTTGTCTCTACAGGAATTCCCGGTCCTCAACACATACACGGTTTCTAGATGCATGAGTCTTAAGCTTCTATAGTCTCTGATGGGTTTTGCGAATGTGGTTGTTAATCTGCAATTCTCACCACCAATCCTTCCAGTGCATCTGCCCCATCACATTAGTTACAGAGCTTTTACCATCAGAAGTATAAATACGAAAAATGTTAAGAGAGTAGCCATTCTTCCCCAGCAATCACAGCATTTGATCTGTGAACCTCTGTGAGAACCGACCTGAATAACCTTTGTTTAATGTACAGCGGACAATGGATTGTGTGTGTTTTTTTTTTTAAAATTTATTCTTAACCTGTTTCAATGCAAGAAGTTATATCTGTAAAACAAGTCTGTTTAATGACGAAAACCACATGCACGCAATTGCTAATCAAATCTCTCTTCAACAGCAAAGCATTTTTCAAATCCAGGGAAATTTCCGAATCGACTGCCTAGTGCAGGCGCCCACACACAGAGCCCTGGCCGCGCCAGCTCTTACAGCTACGGTCAATGTAGTGAAGACACCCACATAGCAGCAGCTGCTGCGATCCTGAACCTCTCCACCCGCTGCAGGGAAGCTGCAGACATCCTCTCCAACAAACCACAGAGTCTGCATGCCAAGGTAGGCCAGTCCAAGAGCCCGGAGGGTGGGCCAGTGACTGAACCGTGAGAATAAACTGCCTTTCATGCTCCTAACCACAGTCACTACCACGCGGCTCCCCTACCCCTAAAGCACATCCCTTCCTCATCTTAGGAAGAGACGGGAAGGAGCACTGATGGGGATGAGTGTTGTTCTTGATGGTGGTATCCCAGGGTCTGGGCAGACATGAGTTATGGAGATGAGTAGATTTCAAACCTACCTTTGTGTTTGGGACTTGGGCACCCAATAAAGAGGCTGGCCATTAAGATCAGTGTGAACAGTGGAAGCTCTTTTGCTGTCAAAGATGGTAGGGAATGTCTGAGGACACAGTGACTGGTGAAACAGTTGCGAAATTGACTGGTGCGATTTTGTTATTGTACACATTACTACTGTGTAATGCTGTTGCTATGGTATTCTCAAAGGACGCATCGTAAAACCTGGATACATTAAATGAACAAGAGATGGTTTGGGAGGCAGGAGTGCAGGGGCACTTGAGCACTCAGGGCATTCAAATCCAAAATCAAATTCTGTGAACTTTCCTAAGGTGCCACATTTCTGAAGCGATGAAATTAATCATCTTTCTCTTCTAATCTCTCCTCTCTAACAATGAGAAGTAGACATCCAGGTTTAGGATACCTTGATGACAACCAAAAACAAAGATCCTCCAGGTCTCGCCTTTTGAAGAGGAGGGGTTTCTCCTGCTACGAGTAGCCCCATAGGGAGTGTCAGAGCTGCTGTTGGGCAGTCAGCAGGAGGGTGTAACTGTTCTCTCTGCAAACGGTTCAGTTAAAAGGAGTGCTTTTCCTACTTAGATGGCTGAGACCAGCTGAAATAAAGTGCCCGGGCTTGCCTGGAGAAGAGAGTTTACCCTTGCTTTAAGTGGGGAATCTCCTGGGTGAAACTGTAACCCCGAAACTCGGGCGATTAGAGTGGATAGCTCTCTTCTTCCCTGCAAGCACGGCCCCATGCCTGGTGTGGTCAGCTGCTCACCTATGCTTGCCAGGCATTCAGGAGAGGAGGGAACGCGGTGCCATAGAGCATTTGACAGAAGAATCAGAATTAGCTTCTGGACAAATCTGAGCCAAGTAAACCCCAGGAAGAGTTGGTGGCCAAAAACCACTCAAAAACAATTTTTAAACAAATGAGGTTCTTAAACAAAGAAAAACGCATCCTCTGAAAACTAGAAAGAAAATAACACACTATCCAAATTCAACAGAATTCAGGTCAGAAATTATTTACACAAGTGAATGATTTAGGCTGCTTTGCAGGGCCACTTTAGTTGATTTTTATTCATTTTTTTAAAACCTGGGTAAATTTCTCCTTTTTAGAGGGATGTTCTCATACGCAGCTAGTTGGAGAAAGACTGAAATATCTTCTGTCTTGGGCTTTATATTATGTTTGTTAAGGCTGCCCTTTGAGAATAAAAGCACCAATATTATAATGATCAATGCTACCTAAGTTACTTGAGCAAAGGGTTGTAGAATGAAGGCTTTTCTTCTGCACGTGTAGATATTTTTCTGTTTTTCAGAATTCTGCCTTTCATGTTCTCTTCGTTGCTAGAGCCAAATAGAGAAGCAAACAAAGATGACCAAAATTTGAGGGCATTTTTCCTTATCAAGATATGTGTTTTGTTCTTTTCTTGAATACTTTCTGCTCAGAAGCGTGACTGTTAAAAATTGGCACATTCCAAAAACCCAAATAAGTGACTTCTGCGTCTATTCTTACGCCACTGTCGGGAGCACAGTGTGTGCCAGGTTCTTCTGTGGAGCGGATGCTCCTGCCCGGGGCTGACGAGAACCATAGTGTGTGCCCCAAGTCCTCCCCCCAGAAGCCAACCCACTGATGTGATGATGAGGATGGAAGAGACACAGAGACGAATTTACTACACTAGCAGTTTAGAAAGCCATTTTCCTACAGCAGTGGTTAGAACAGGATAAATCCATCCTCTCTCCAGGGTCCCTGGGCGAATCCCTCCCCCAGACACACATTTGCACACAGTGGTAACGATTTGCAGAACTCTGTCCTAGCTGGACCCTATGCTCCAAATATAAAAGAGAACCTCGTAAATTCCTGAAATCACTCACACACGCACACACACACACACACACACACACACACACACACACACACACAAATAATGATTGTAGCAAAAACTAAGGAAAAGCCAAAGTAATTAACCCCGCAAAATGGCCTCTGATCAAAGAGAGCCTTGTGTAGGCTACTTCCATTCAGTGTTGCACTTTGTTCTGTGCCCTTTACTTAATCTAGGATTAACGATATATAAACTAGCCTCCCCTCCATGTTGAATGCTAGCCTGATTCTCTATCCACTATGATTTGATTTTTTCCTCCATGGTGGCTACCATGCTTATTTCTGCTAGCCAAAACCCATAGGTGTCTTGAGCTCCTTGTTTAAAAGGAAGGATGTAGAGATGTACAGATTTGCCCTACTCCACTTTCATAGCCAAGTGAAGAAGCATTTTTTGATGTGTTAGAGAGATACTCTGGCAGATGGGCTCTTATCTGTACCCACCAAATGGTCTCTGAGGGTTCACCCGCCCAAGCCACACATTCAATCCTGTCCCAGACCCTGCTTTCAGGAAGCTTATGGGCATGGCAGAAAGAGAAAAGTCGTTGTTCTAGGTGGAGAGCTAGGGTCCAGAGATGACATTTCTAATGTTCAGGGGAGGCAAGAGTGCTTTTTATCAGAACTTGGCTGAGGGCAGACTTGTCATTTCCGTGATGGAATGAGCTTCTCTGAGTTTGCTTAAAGGGCCCGATTGAAGAACAAATTATAGATCATGCCGTCACATGTGGCCACGACCTTTTTAAAATGAAGCCAAAGGACAGTAACCTTGAAACTGCCTTCATATCCACTTGTTGAGGCGAAGACAGATTTTCGTTGTCCTATGTGGAAGCTCAGAACTGACTCCACATTTAGTGGGAGGTCGGAGCTGATGATTTTGTGCAAAATCCCTATTCTCTTGGAAAACAATGGGAGCAGAGACCAACTTGAGAGAAGCAAGAGAACTATGAGTTCCTACGTAGTCTAAAAACAAGGAAGGATAATGTGGATACTCTACATTGTTCTTCTGAAATTTCGCAGTCTCAAGCTGAGGTCTAACCAACACCAAGAGCCAGTCCTTCAGGGACCCTTCCCCACACCGTGCTGAGAAAAGTCAGTGTTAACACCGCCCATCGCTGCCCGAATGAGTCCGTTGTGACCTGAAAGCAGATCTTAAGAAGAATTATGTATTTGTTCAAGTACAATCGAGCACGTGCAGCACACGTCTACACCGCCCAAATCGCGCATACATTGTTTCAAGTATCTCTTCGAATCAAGTCAGAAGAAAAAATTAGTAACATCAATATCAGTGGATATCGTAATGGTTCAGGGTAATTTTGTCTGAAGTGTGTGAACCCTCTCTTGATGCCAGTGCTTTCACTGGTTCCCAGATTGGTGTAATGTCCTTCATTTTAAATTGGAATTAATAGGAATTTGCCAAACGTTCATGGGCCACAACCTCAAACGCTCCCTCTTTTGTCGGGGAGCCGTTGCCGCTGTGATGAGCACGGCATCCGGTAGAAATGGGCAGCAGACACAAAGTGGCCATGCCGGGCTTGCCGTTTGCTGAGCGCTTTCCTCTGGCCCCTGAGAGCACGTGTGGCACTGTTGGAGGCCCCCCCCCCCCCCCCCCCCCCCCCCCCCCCCCCCCCGCTGCCTTCCTTCCTCCTATCCTCAGCAGCAGAGGTAGGAGCATGCCCGCCGTCTATCTTTATCCCGATCACTTCTGCCTGCCAAGCATTCTGTTGTTTGTTTTGGTGTTTTCCCCACCTGTTTAGACAAAGTGGCATATGCACAGGGTGCCTTAAAAGAAAACAAAAAACTGACACTTGCTTGAAATGCTTAAAGTTCAAAGTCTGTTTTGTGCTTGAATAAGGCCGAGAAACAACATGATAACACTTCACCATTCTTGCTGCCGGGTATCCGAAATAGCCTGATGGCTCCTGGGAGGCTTGGAATCCAAAAGCAGCCTTTTTCAGTAACTTGAGTATCGTGTTGGATTGTATCATATATTTTGAGTGAAATGTTTTAAGAGATTTGGGTCAGCGATCGCAAGGAGCCAACTGGTATGTGTGTGTATATTCAATAATTCTCTCCTTGCCCCTGAGTGCAGTAGCAGTGGGATGTCTCTTTCAGCATCGAAACCCCAATCAAATTGTTATTATTGTTAGTTGTCATGTATTGAACACCTACTATGTGCCAGGCACTGTAAATAAGCACATTGCCTATGTTAATTCTTTTTTAATCCTACTAGAAACTCTGTAAAGATATCATGCCATTTAGCAGATGAAGAAATGAAGAAATAGTGGCATGGAGACATTCAATAATTTTTTTCTGAGTGGCACAGCTGTTAACTGTTGGAACTAAAATTTCAATTCATACCAGTCCAACTTCTTACACTCTTAAAGATCTTATCATTACATGTTATGTGGACTGCTGGCCAACTTAAGACTTTTCACTAACTTTGATTGCAAGTTTCGACAATGACTTTTGGGACATGATGAGAAATGTAATTTTCATTTCATACCTTATATCAGACACTGATTTCTCCCCTGAATCCCATCATTTTGTTTATACTGAGCACACTTCATAAGTTGATGCTCTGAACTTAATAGTTTTGATACTCAAGTATTATTTAGTAAGAATAAGATACTTTAATTTCATTTTTTATTGTTAATACGCTGCCTGTATTGACAGCATCAGATAGCTTTCAGATAGCTTCCAGTACAGAAAAGATCCTCTGCAAACACAGAACCTGGCAGCAAACATGGAACAACACGAGCCGGAAGATGAAAGCCAGGGGCTAATTACTGCAGACACCTAAGCGGAGGGATACTCAGTTTTTGCACTTCCTGGTAGCCAAGTCAAAAAAGGAAAGATAGCCTATCTTGTGTTCATGAAAAACTTGTTGAATAAGGAAAACAATGCTGTCTTGGTAAATCTATGTTTTGAGAGTTAATCACTTTCACAACTAGAATATTTATGATAGAATTGTCTTTCTGCTATTACTTTGTCGCCATCTTTGTATACTTTTTTTTTACCGTTAAAACCACATAACTCTGTCATTTGCCTGGAAAATATTGGAGGCTTGCTTTAAGATTACCTTCTAAATCCAAGTACAGTAATTCCTGTGTTTTGCCTTTTGTTCTTCAGGCAACAAATGTCGACCCCTTTCCCCGGTTGTAAGCATAGTATGGATGCGGGGTCGTTTCCTGCTTTCCGTGATAGATATCTTTTCCTGGTTGCAGAAGCCTCATAATTATCATTTTATTAGTTGCATAATGTGCCCTTAAGTAGATATAGTATAATTTCATGAATCATTCTCTGTTGGTGGACATCTGAATCACCTCTTATTTTATAACACCAGTAAAGATTTTAACGAATAATTATTTCAACTTTCAGTTGAATAATAATTTATATTTATTAAATTACCTTTCACTGACAATCTCCTCTATGCATAACACATGCCTCTTGATGGCAAGAGCAACATGTTTTTCAATTTTCTTTCCCCCAAATATAGAAACTTGAACATATTGGTTCTCAATAATTTAATTAATAAATACATCCTACGTGGCACCTGTATCTCAAAAGTGGCTGAAAGTAAGGGTCCTTAATGGCGCTCCTAAGTTGGAAAGTGCATGGATAGTATTAGACCTCTTTCCACCCTCAGAAGAACTTTAAATTTATATGATTACAATAAGGATCTGGAGTGGTGCTTTGAGAAATCAGCATAGGAGAAGGTTGGGGGGGGTCCACGTTGAGGCCCCTCCCACCACCCGCTCCATTTTTTGCTTCCATTTGGAGGCTCAGGCAGAGAGGAGTAATGCCTATTGATACGGCTCTGAATAAAAATCCATGCAGTAAACGTGCGATCCACCCATCGATGGGCAGAAAGGGACCCTTCTCTGGTACTGTGTGTAATTGTTGAATGCATCTGTGCGCTCACTTAAAGCCCATCTGTACCCTGATGCCCAAACGTGCTTTCTCCCTATCAAATCAGGTGCTCAGAGCAGCCGGCTGGGGCGCGGGATGTACAAGAGTGGCTCTTTTAAACATTAGGAGTGATTTTCCCCCCAATCAGCTCATTATTACTCAAGATGTAGAATCGTAACAACTCTGAGAATCTCTGATTTTTTATTTACTATTTAGATTTTTGTCTGTAAAAATTAAAATATATATTAGTGTTGTCTTGGAATAGTTGATATTTTTTTCAGGGAGATCGAATCTGCACTATTTATGGGTTTTGCACTATAAAACTCTGCAGCCCAGTCACATGGCTTCTTTTTCCTAAGCCATCTGTCACAGAGGTCTGGAATTTTATGTGAATGTTGGTTGTGCAGTCTTAACCCAAGTTTTTTTTTTTTTTTAATGAAAAATGTCAGCAACTACAATATTTAGCATTTTACTTTACATTGGCCATTAAACTTGATTACTATAGCTCTGTTTTATTGCTATAGTTACATATCAGTGAGGAAGCCAAGAATTATTTTGATGTGTTCACGGCAGAATACATTGTTACATCCCAGAGAAAGCACATGGCACGGAGATGGTTAATATCTTGGGTTTTTGTAACTAAGGTTTATTAATGCTGGTATAAAAATGTATTTGATATCATACAGATGGCATAAGATGTTGTGGTTACTAAGTTATTATCCCGGATAAGCTGCACTGTCAAATTCAGGGCTTAAAACTATCCCAGGAGATTAAACTATTTACTAAAAGGACAGAAAGATATGGCCAAAGCATCTTAGTGCAAACATATTAGAAGTATATTTACCTCCCACAAATTGAATAAAACATATCTACCTCATAGGTTGAGAGATGGAAAATAGGGACTTTGCACATAAAACAAGTGAACAGAAGAGGGGTTTTATTTTCTAATCAGGTGCAAGCAGGGAGCCTTTGGAGCCCTGCTACCTTGGCCCACACCTCAATGGCAACTGCTGGGGAGGGGGAGGCAAAGTGTAAATGGGGAGTTAAAATAAATCCCCCGGGGAAGTAACTGGCTACCATATGCGTTAGGGATCTTGCTAACGTATTCAAAGAGACTCCTGCTTTGCCAGCCAAAAGGAGGGAGGGAAGTGGAGACATTGTCCAAGATTTCATTGTGAATTGGTGGATGATAACGAAAACCGGAGAGGTATTTATCTGACCCAGTTAGGAAAGAGACATGCATTCTCTACAGCATTCTGAGTTACTGGATGGCAGTGTCCACAGTTCCTGACAGCACAGAGGCCATCCTTAGTTAGGCATGTATCGTTTGGATGATCCAAAGCACCCAGGCAGTTGTGGGGATTTGAACTTTAACAACAACAACAACATAGCCAAAGTTTTCCCAAAGAGAAATGCTGTGAGGTATAGTGAGTTTGAAGTTTCACACTAAGTTATCTAAAAAATAATCATCTTTATTCTGCAGTTTCACCGTATGATTTACTCCCAAGCAGTTCTGACGGTGGCAGGCTGCTAACACCCCCCTTCCGCCAGTCAACATCCGTTCATCCTATCTGTCTCCCGCCCCCGCCCCCACACCTTAACAAAGCTTTTCTGGCTCAAGTAACCCAGGATGAAAGGTCACGTTCATATGAATCTAGTATTTCAAGCAAAATTCTCTTGCAGCTGGGTATTTCTGCACATATTCGTGTTTGGTTAATACTGTTGGGGGGGGCAAGCTGGGAAGTAGTGTGGTGCCTTTTTATAAACTCAAGTGTTAATGCTATAAATGATGAATTGAGAGTGATAATTCTGCAAGCCAGGAAAGGAGATTTAAAGCTAAACTTCAAAAAAAATGTATAAAACCGGGTTAGCCAATACATTTAGCATCCGGAACATCTTATTTATATCAGGCTGTACTTTGTTTAAACCCAGAAACACGAAGCCCGCTAATGGGGCTGCTCTTAAAAGTCTGCCTAAGAATTGAACATTAACCAAAGCAAATCAGAATGCTAGATTTTAAATCAGATACACTTACATAAAAGCTTGCATTTAAAATGATCCCTTAAAAGCCCCACATGGTTAGGCTATAACTGCAAACTGCTTAAATGTTTTTCTGTTTCCTATTGTGTACCAGGGACCCGAGATAGAAGTGGATGAAAATGGCACATTGGACTTAAGCCTGAAAAAAAATCGAATCCTGGACAAAGCTGCACCCCTAACTTCCTCTAACACCTCTATTCCAACTCCTTCCTCTTCCCCATTCAAAACGAGCAGCATTTTGGTCAATGCAGCCTTCTATCAGGCTCTCTGTGATCAAGAGGGCTGGGACACTCCTATCAACTATAGCAAAACCCATGGGAAGACAGAGGAGGAAAAAGAGGTATTGTTCCAATATGTCAATCACTAAGTGTAAGAGCATGACTGAAGAGTGTTCTTAGGTTTTTCCTTCTTAATTATCTTTTGTAGTCCTGTGTAGTTAATACTTAATTCTGTACCTTGTTTCAGACTTCGGTAAAGTGGTGATATTAAAATTTAATTTAAGAAATTGAGACATGTATCCAACTTTCCCGGTCACTTACCTAAAATGACATCACTATAATAAATGTCATCCCCAGTTGGGCTGCGATTGTGTGCACTGCATGAGAGATCATGGTATCCATCTCTTCAGAATACAGAGGGTTGTAAGATGCCATGTGTATATAACTCAGCACTGAAATGCCAACTTACTCATTCTTTCTGAACCAGAGGGTAGAAGATGAAATCAAATCAGGGATAAGTAAGAATCAGGGATAAGTGTCAAATTCATTTCCTTGGTTTCATGAAGGAACTGTGTTAGCATATCTACATACAGAGCCATTGGCTGAGGTGTTTGGATCATGAATGTTGGGTGTCTACAATCTCTCAATCCTAAAGTCAAGGAGATGCATGTGTGCATTTGGTTATCTTTGGAGTAGTTTCACCCTTGAAAGTCAGATGTTGTGACTGGACAGGATTCATCAGGCCTTCATCTCCATGGTTTGAGCCACCTGGCTTAGTCTGATTAGCCCTGATGTAATGTCATCCAAAAGAATTCATGGCCAGAAACCTCCACAGTGTAGACTCAATATCATTACGAATGCAACCTTGTTACAGTAGTGATTCATTTTGCTTTGCTGTTTGTCAGGAAACTTGTTGATACTTGCTGGTTGATCCATGAAAAGAACTAAAATAGCTACTGTCTTTGGAATGTGCATCACTTTTTTCCGCTTTCTGAAGTTCAGAAACTTTGGGGGGAAATACGAATTTGATTTTCGCATGTGCTTTAACATCTAAGAGCATAAGGCGGCACAAACAAGTATAAATGTGACATAGTGATCACAACATTGGGTTGTTTCTCCAATTCCCCTCCCTCCCTCCCTCCTGTCCTTCCTCCCTGTCTTCTTCCTTCTTTCTCTCCTTCCCTTATCCCTTTCTCCCCTCCCCTTCCTTCTTCTTTCCTCTCCTCCTTCCTCCCTTCACTCCCTCCCTCCCTCCTTCCTTGAGCACACTTTCTCTGGCGTCTCCGTGTCCAGGCGGTAACATACGTTCTGAGGATGCAACCCCAGATAGGCCAACCTTCTCCCACATGTGTGCTCAGTCTGGTAGGAGCCCTGTCAGGTAACCAGATACAGTGATAAATAGAACAGCAGGAGTAACAAGGAAGTGAAAAGGAAGGCCAACCCTACCTGGGGTGGTCAGGTACGGGGTCCCTGGGGGATATCTTGGGATCCAAGGTAGACTCTGTGTCACCACCCTCCATCACAGAGAAATGGGAGGGAAATTCACCCAACAGCGGTTTCTGCTTACATTCTGCCATACTAGTCTTCGTCATTGTATTCTGCTTGGCTTCACAAAACTTGCCTGAAGTATTTAAGGATGGTCTTAGTTAATCGATCATCACACGATTTTAGAAAAACCGTTTCTAAAAATAATGTTTGACTCGGATCAATATAAAACTAATACCTGCAAAGAAGCTGGGTTACCTCATGTGGTGACCACAGATCAGCAAACCTACATCTCTTCCCTCCACCACAGTCCCCCTGCCGTTTCTGACTTGTGCAAAATAATAGAAGCTACACCTAACTTCTGTTTATTTTTAGGACTTGGAAGTCTGGAAGCAGTGGTGGGTTGTTGGGAAGCACAAACATAATGAGATCGAGATTGTTGATTCGATCCCTCCCTCTCCAGTAGCCAGCTCTGAGAATGGGCATACTCCCCAAAACTGCTTCATCCCCAGCTAGCCCCAGAGCTGAGCAGACCACGGCACACCCCACTCTACACCACCAAAAGGAAACCTGATCCTAGTTAGATCTGTTGTTGGGGGTTCGGTAAAAGTCTTAGGTCACATGAAGGATAGTGTTTACAAAGCAAGTGTAACTATGTCCCTAATTTTGGATGAATCCCATGAGGATAAAACCCACCTTGTTTGGGGGTATCTCTGTGTCCTGTGCAGGGTGGGATGTAGACCTTCTTTCCTCCAGTGTCAGACATACCAATTCAGTCTTGAGTAGTAATGAAGCAAATTTGTGTCAGGTGAGTTCTTGTTTTCATTTAAGGTCTCTTGTATTGTTTGATCTCAGTTATCATTTATGGCTTGAGCAGCAATGTCAACATTGCACTCATATTCTGAGACAGTCCTCCCATTTGGGGGCCTAGTTAATCCCCGAGAGACCCTCTTTGGCTATACCTCTTATCACTCAGCCAGAAAATGAGGTCTCATAAGAAATATTTTATCTTTATTTCCAATCTCATTTTTCTGCATAATTCCAAGAACCATCTAGATTCACCTTGGAGGCTCCAGAGATTCAACTGGAGTATGTTCTTATCTAATGTGTATATATCTATGAGAGTGTTTTATTTCCCAGCAAAATCATGGGGAAAACAGATTTGTTTAGATGAGATTTCTGCTCTTTTCAGAATGGCTTACTTACTTTGGATCTGACCATATAGACTTTTACTGCTACAGTTTACAACCTAAGCATTCTGAAATCTGGAATTCAGAAGCTACGTGGAAATTCAGGGTCACTAAGAATAGTAAGAGAGGACATTGAAGACGCTAACTGAGTTCTCGGAGTCAAAGTGCTTGCCCTAGGTTTGAGTTCACAGTATTTTTTAAGCTTAATGTTTATTGTCACAGTTATTTGACCATCCATTGCTTGGGGAAACTATAGCTGATGGGGACACACACATACACACACACACACACACACGTTTCTGAAGCACATGACTTCCTAAGGCAATTTCTCAGCCCTTGTTTTTTGTGCCTCCATCTGTGCTAAGGTAATCTGCAAATAGTATTTTTCACCCTGTTCTGAATCTTATAAATGAAACCTGTGATACTTGATAGTTTCTATTTTGAAAAAATAGATTGTCTTCATTGTCCTTGTTCTGAAAGTAGCAGAGGAACACAGTATGGATAACGATGAGAGATCTTTAGACACAGTGTCTCATCATCCTAACAATCTTGAAAAGCAGGATTCTTGTCAAAGTTTTTGTGGAGGAAATTGAGGCTCAAGGAGGTAAAGTTGTTGGTCCTTGGTCATATAGAAATTAAGAAACGGGCCTGGGATTTCCTAAAATGAAGAAAGAGGAGGAGGGAGAAAATGAAGAGAAGGAAAAGATTGAAAAGCACATCAGATAATGGTGACAGCAAGAAAATATTGATCGGTGTCAGTTCCAATCTGACACCCTCGTCCTTCCCATATCCACCCCCACAACCTCCCCGTGACCTGCCACACGGGGCACTCACACACGCACACACAACCAGAAACAGAGATTATTTCTAATTCATTGTTATCTAGCTCATATGCACAACAGTTGCTTAATTTTGGTGGTAATTTTCAGAAAATATTGTCTGTCTCTCTCAGTGAAATAGCCTGTCCAGATGCCCCCTACAAAAAAATCCTGAATCTGGAAAAAACTCAAAATATCTCGAAAGGAAAGTGCGGAGAAATAACTAGGGCTGTCAGTTGCATTCAACTGTCAGTCCTCCAAAGATTTCAGGGCTTAAAATGTTAAAAGTGCCAGATGCTATTATCTGTTATTCATGTTACCATTATGTTCTGATCTTTACTGAAATCAATATAAACTTCCATCTGTACATTAAAGGAATTTCATTATACCCATATATTTTCTAAATGCAACACATATATGCCACATTATCTCTCACATGTCCAGAGGATAGAATTATTATTTTAAAATAATATTTGAAATTTAGAAAAACAAATTCTTCCCAATGCTACTGACTCATTTTTTTACTGGGTACGATTTAAAAATTTTTCTAATACAAAACGCTCGTGCAACAAAATTAGGAATTCTTTCAGTGATGGTCATCTGTATATATGCCCTCTGCAGGCTCCTATGGGTAGGGTGCTGAGCAAAGAAAAGGGAAAATGACAATTATTTTATAATGTGATTGCGTGCATAAGAATCCATAGTTTTTATAAGAAGCTGTGAAATATTTAAAAGGTCATATCCAATAAAATTATCCTATTAAAACATTACCACATGTTCCTATTCCAAATTAAATGCCATATATTCTGCAGGCATTATGTTTGTATGCATTTTAGTCACAATAATAGCATAAATTTTCATAATTGATCATTTCTTTCAAAATCCCTTAGTCTCTTGTCTTCCATAACGTATAGATTCAGCAGTTCAACAATAGCTTATAAACTTTCTATGTTTTGATATTCATCTATAAATGTACATGCCTTTAGGAATACTTAACTTTATCATAAAGAAAAGAATAAAAGGTTCTTTTTCATTTTATGCCACTTTTGAAAAAAAAAATCCAGTACCTAAACAGAAAAACAAAGGCTGTTTCACACAGAGACAATATTGGATCCAGCATTTGTATCTATTTCCAAAAAGCCAAGACATTTATAAATTATAGTGGAAAACACAACCCGGATGGAATCCAGATAGCGCCAAATGGTGGTATTCTCAGGTTTAAGGTCTTATAATTAGGAGCTGCTTCACGTTAGGCATTTACACTGTAAAGTTTGAAAATATGAGCACCATCCATCTATTTTGCTATGGACTCCATGGAAGTAGCATCAAAGTGGCATTTCTTTTTGTATCTTAGAAGGCAGCTACTGTCAAGCACCTATTTCTCTTTATTTCTAACTAGGGTATTATGATCTACTATTTTCAAACATGTATCAGTTCAATAAAATGAAAGGGTTAGCACTATAATGAATATAAAGAAAGGAATTGTACCAAACCAGGTTTTATTAATCTGGTCTGCAGATGGTATTACTTGCAGATGTATTTACCGCTGTGTGGATTAATTAATCCAAGTAATTAATGAAAATGATTACACTTGCCTTTATGACTGAGCTCCAGGTTTGAATTTTTCGTTGGTTGGGAAAACCCAGGGGTTTTGTTTTTCCATTGATTTTGATGGTAGACTCAGAATTATTAAAATTATGAAAATATATTATATATATTTTATTATATATTATATTTTGCCATCATATTTTTATATGCATTTGACCTAAACAAGAGTCATGAATAATTCAGAATAGTTTTCTCATTTTTAATAGATTAGAACTTTTGAGAGTTAGAATAGTTTTCTGTATTAGTTAATCTGACTTTATTTTTTTTTTTTTTTTTTTTTTTTTTTTTTT